>NC_092718.1:148658335-148881777 GCF_047496885.1 Scyliorhinus torazame | reverse complement strand
AGAGCTGGCGGGGCAAGATGGCGAAGGTAGGAGCTGTCAGCGTCGGGGGAGGCAGAGCCTCTGCTCCAGCGCTGCCGGCGGCCGGGGTGACGCGGTGCGCTCGGGGTGGACGAGCCGGGATTCTGGCTACTCCGAGCCGGGCGGCGAAGATCCCCCCCCCCCCCCCCCCCCCTCTCTCTTTCCCCCCCCCCCCCCTCTCTCTCTTTCCCCCCCCCCCTCTCTTTCCCCCCCCCCCTCTCTTTCCCCCCCCCCCCTCTCTTTCCCCCCCCCCCTCTCTTTCCCCCCCCCCCCCCTCTCTTTCCCCCCCCCCTCTCTTCCCCCCCCCCCCCCCGTCTCTCTCTTTCCCCCCCACCCGGTCTCTCTCTCTCCCCCCCCCCCCCCCCCCCGTCTCTCTCTCTCCCCCCCCCCCCCCCCCGTCTCTCTCTTTCCCCCCCCACCCCGGTCTCTCTCTTCCCCCCCCCCCCCCGTCTCTCTCTTCCCCCCCCCCCCCCGTCTCTCTCTTCCCCCCCCCCCCCGTCTCTCTCTTCCCCCCCCCCCCCGTCTCTCTCTTTCCCCCCCCCTCGTCTCTCTCTTCTCCCCCCCCCCCGTCTCTCTCTTTCCCCCCCCCCCGTCTCTCTCTTTCCCCCCCCCCGTCTCTCTCTTTCCCCCCCCCGTCTCTCTCTTTCCCCCCCCCCCCGTCTCTCTCTTTCCCCCCCCCCCCGTCTCTCTCTTTCCCCCCCCCCCCCGTCTCTCTCTTTCCCCCCCCCCCCCCGCCTCTCTCTTCCCCCCCCCCCCGGTCTCTCTCTTCCCCCCCCCCTCGTCTCTCTTTTTCCCCCCCTCGTCTCTCTCTCTTTTCTCCCCCCCTCGTCTCTCTCTCTTTCCCCCCCCACCCCGTCTCCTCTTTCCCCCCCCCCACCCCGTCTCTCTCTTCCCCCCCCCCACCCCGTCTCTCTCTTTCCCCCCCCCCCCCCGTCTCTCTCTTTCCCCCCCCCCCCGTCTCTCTCTTTCCCCCCCCCCCGTCTCTCTCTTTCCCCCCCCCCGTCTCTCTCTTTCCCCCCCCCCCGTCTCTCTCTTTCCCCCCCCCCGTCTCTCTCTTTCCCCCCCCCCCCGTCTCTCTCTTTCCCCCCCCCCCCCGTCTCTCTCTTTCCCCCCCCCCCGTCTCTCTCTTTCCCCCCCCCCCCCCCGTCTCTCTCTTTCCCCCCCCCCCCCGTCTCTCTCTTTCCCCCCCCCCCCGTCTCTCTCTTTCCCCCCCCCCCGTCTCTCTCTTTCCCCCCCCCCCCGGTCTCTCTCTTCTCTTCCCCCCCCCCCTCCCCCCCCCCCCCCGTCTCTCTCTTTCCCCCCCCCCCCGTCTCTCTCTTTCCCCCCCCCCCCCCGGTCTCTCTCTTTCCCCCCCCCCCCCCCCCCCCCCGTCTCTCTCTTTTCCCCCCCCGTCTCTCTCTTTCCCCCCCGGTCTCTCTCTTTCCCCCCCCCCCCCCCCCCCGGTCTCTCTCTTTTCCCCCCCCCCCCCGGTCTCTCTCTTTTTCCCCCCCCCCCCCCCCCCCCGGTCTCTCTCTTTTCCCCCCCCCCCGGTCTCTCTCTTTCCCCCCCCCCCCCCCGTCTCTCTCTTTCCCCCCCCCCGTCTCTCTCTTCCCCCCCCCCCCCCCGTCTCTCTCTTTTCCCCCCCCCCCCCGTCTCTCTCTTTTCCCCCCCCCCCCCCCCGTCTCTCTCTTTTCCCCCCCCCCCCCCGTCTCTCTCTTTCCCCCCCCCCCCCCGTCTCTCTCTTTCCCCCCCCCCCCCCGTCTCTCTCTTTCCCCCCCCCCCCCCCCCCGTCTCTCTCTTTCCCCCCCCCCCCCCGTCTCTCTCTTTCCCCCCCCCCCCCCGTCTCTCTCTTTCCCCCCCCCCCCCCGTCTCTCTCTTCTCCCCCCCCCCCCGTCTCTCTCTTTCTCCCCCCCCCCCCCGGTCTCTCTCCTTTTCCCCCCCCCTCGTCTCTCTCCTTTTCCCCCCCTCGTCTCTCTCTCTTTTTCTCCCCCCCTCGTCTCTCTCTCTTTTCCCCCCCCCCGTCTCTCTCTTTCCCCCCCCACCCCGTCTCTCTCTTTCCCCCCCCCCCCCGTGTCTCTTCTCCCCCCCCCCCCGTGGTCTCTTCTCCCCCCCCCCCGTGTCTCTTCTCCCCCCCCCCCGTGTCTCTTCTCCCCCCCCCCCCCGTGTCTCTTCTCCCCCCCCCCGTGTCTCTTCTCCCCCCCCCCGTGTCTCTTCTCCCCCCCCGTGTCTCTTCTCCCCCCCCCCGTGTCTCTTCTCCCCCCCCCCCCCCCCCGTGTCTCTTCTCCCCCCCCCCCCCCCCCGTGTCTCTTCTCCCCCCCCCCCCCCGTGTCTCTTCTCCCCCCCCCCCCGTGTCTCTTCTCCCCCCCCCCCCGTGTCTCTTCTCCCCCCCCCCCCGTGTCTCTTCTCCCCCCCCCCCCCGTCTCTTCTCCCCCCCCCCCCCCCGTGTCTCTTCTCCCCCCCCCCGTGTCTCTTCTCCCCCCCCCCCCCCCGTGTCTCTTCTCCCCCCCCCCGTGTCTCTTCTCCCCCCCCCGTGTCTCTTCTCCCCCCCCCCCGTGTCTCTTCTCCCCCCCCCCCCCGTGTCTCTTCTCTCCCCCCCCCCCCCCGTGTCTCTTCTCCCCCCCCCCCCCCGTGTCTCTTCTCCCCCCCCCGTGTCTCTTCTCCCCCCCCCCGTGTCTCTTCTCCCCCCCCCCCGTGTCTCTTCTCCCCCCCCCCCCGTGTCTCTTCTCCCCCCCCCCCCGTGTCTCTTCTCCCCCCCCCCGTGTCTCTTCTCCCCCCCCCGTGTCTCTTCTCCCCCCCCCCGTGGTCTCTTCTCCCCCCCCCCCCGTGTCTCTTCTCCCCCCCCCCCCGTGTCTCTTCTCCCCCCCCCCCCGTGTCTCTTCTCCCCCCCCCCCCGTGTCTCTTCTCCCCCCCCCCCGTGTCTCTTCTCCCCCCCCCCCGTGTCTCTTCTCCCCCCCCCCCCGTGTCTCTTCTTCCCCCCCCCCCCGTGTCTCTTCTCCCCCCCCCCCCGTGTCTCTTCTCCCCCCCCCCCCGTGTCTCTTCTCCCCCCCCCCCCGTGTCTCTTCTCCCCCCCCCCGTGTCTCTTCTCCCCCCCCCCGTGTCTCTTCTCCCCCCCCCCCGTGTCTCTTCTCCCCCCCCCCGTGTCTCTTCTCCCCCCCCCCCGTGTCTCTTCTCCCCCCCCCCCCGTGTCTCTTCTCCCCCCCCCCCCCCCCCCGTGTCTCTTCTCTCCCCCCCCCCCCCCCCGTGTCTCTTCTCCCCCCCCCCCCGTGTCCTCTTCTCCCCCCCCCCCGTGTCTCTTCTCCCCCCCCCCGTGTCTCTTCTCCCCCCCCCCCCCGTGTCTCTTCTCCCCCCCCCCCCGTGTCTCTTCTCCCCCCCCCCCCCGTGTCTCTTCTCCCCCCCCCCCCCCCGTGTCTCTCTCCCCCCCCCCCCGTGTCTCTTCTCCCCCCCCCCCCCGTGTCTCTTCTCCCCCCCCCCCCGTGTCTCTTCTCCCCCCCCCCCCCCGTGTCTCTTCTCCCCCCCCCCCGTGTCCTCTTCTCCCCCCCCCCCCGTGTCTCTTCCTCCCCCCCCGTGTCTCTTCTCCCCCCCCGTGTCTCTTCTCCCCCCCCCGTGTCTCTTCTCCCCCCCCCCCGTGTCTCTTCTCCCCCCCCCGTGTCTCTTCTCCCCCCCCCCGTGTCTCTTCTCCCCCCCCCCGTGTCTCTTCTCCCCCCCCCCCCGTGTCTCTTCTCCCCCCCCCCCCGTGTCTCTTCTCCCCCCCCCCGTGTCTCTTCTCCCCCCCCCCCCGTGTCTCTTCTCCCCCCCCCGTGTCTCTTCTCCCCCCCCCCGTGGTCTCTTCTCCCCCCCCCCGTGTCTCTTCTCCCCCCCCCCCCGTGTCTCTTCTCCCCCCCCCCGTGTCTCTTCTCCCCCCCCCCCGTGTCTCTTCTCCCCCCCCCCCCGTGTCTCTTCTCCCCCCCCCCCGTGTCTCTTCTCCCCCCCCCCCGTGTCTCTTCTCCCCCCCCCCGTGTCTCTTCTCCCCCCCCCCGTGTCTCTTCTCCCCCCCCCCCGTGTCTCTTCTCCCCCCCCCCGTGTCTCTTCTCCCCCCCCCCGTGTCTCTTCTCCCCCCCCCCCCCGTGTCTCTTCTCCCCCCCCCCGTGTCTCTTCTCCCCCCCCCCCGTGTCTCTTCTCCCCCCCCCCCCGTGTCTCTTCTCCCCCCCCCCCCCCGTGTCTCTTCTCCCCCCCCCCCCCGTGTCTCTTCTCCCCCCCCCCCCCGTGTCTCTTCTCCCCCCCCCCGTGTCTCTTCTCCCCCCCCCCCCCGTGTCTCTTCTCCCCCCCCCCCGTGTCTCTTCTCCCCCCCCCCCCCCCGTGTCTCTTCTCCCCCCCCCCCCCCCCGTGTCTCTTCTCCCCCCCCCCCCCCGTGTCTCTTCTCCCCCCCCCCCCGTGTCTCTTCTCCCCCCCCCCCCGTTCTCTTCTCCCCCCCCCCCGTGTCTCTTCTCCCCCCCCCCCCCCCGTGTCTCTTCTCTCCCCCCCCCCCGTGTCTCTTCTCCCCCCCCCCCGTGTCTCTTCTCCCCCCCCCGTGTCTCTTCTCCCCCCCCCCCCCCGTGTCTCTTCTCCCCCCCCCCCCCCATGTCTCTTCTCTTTCCCCCCCCCCATGTCTCTTCTCTTTCCCCCCCCCTCCCCCCCCCCGCCCCCGTCTCTCTCCTCTTCCCCCTCCCCCGTCTCTCTCTTCTCTCCTCCCCCCCCCACCGTCTCTCTCTTCTCCCCCCCCCCCCGTCTCTCTCTTCTCTCTCTTTCCCCCCCCCCCCCCGTCTCTTCTCCCCCCCCCCCCCCCGTCTCTCTCCTCTTCCCCCCCCTCTCCTCTTCCCCCTCCCCCCCCGTCTCTCTCCTCTTCCCCCTCCTCCCCCCCCCCCCGTCTCTCTCCTCTTTCCCCTCCCCCCCCCCCCCCCCCCGTCTCTCTCCTCTTCTCCCCCCCCCCCCCCCCCCCGTCTGTCTCCTCTTCCCCCTCTCCCCCCCCCCCCGGTCTGTCTCCTCTTCCCCCTCTCCCCCCCCCCGTCCTCTCTCTTCTTTCCCCCTCTCCCCCCCCCGTCTCTCTCTTCTTTCCCCCTCTCCCCCGTCTCTCTCTTCTTTCCCCGTCTCTCCCCGTCTCTCTCTTCTTTCCCCCTCTTCCCCCGTCTCTCTCTTCTTTCCCTCTCCCCCGTCTCTCTCTTCTTCCCCTCTCCCCCGTCTCTCTCTTCTTCCCCTCTCCCCCGTCTCTCTCTTCTTCTCCTCTCCCCCGTCTCTCTCTTCTTCCCCTCTCCCCCGTCTCTCTCTTCTTCCCCTCTCCCCCGTCTCTCTCTTCTTCCCCTCTCCCCCGTCTCTCTCTTCTTCCCCTCTCCCCCGTCTCTCTCTTCTTCCCCTCTCCCCCGTCTCTCTCTTCTTCCCCTCTCCCCTGTCTCTCTCTTCTTCCCTCTCCCCCGTCTCTCTCTTCTTCCCCCCTCCCCCGTCTCTCTCTCCTTCCCCTCTCCCCCGTCTCTCTCTTCTTTCCCCCCCCCCCCGGCTCTCTCTCCTCCCCCCCCCCCCCCCCCGGCTCTCTCTCCTTCCCTCCCCCCCCCCCCGTCTCTCTCTCCTCCCCCCCCCCCCCCCCGTCTCTCTCCTCTTCCCCCCCCCCTCCCCCCCCTCTCTCCTCTTCCCCCTCCCCCCCCCTCTCTCCTCTTCCCCTCCCCCCCCGTCTCTCTCCACTTCCTCCCCCCCCCCCCCCATCCCCTCTGTCTCCTCTCCTTCCCCCCACCATCCCCTCTGTCTCCTCTCTCTCCCCCATCCCCTCTGTCTCCTCTCCCCCCATCCCCTCTGTCTCCTCTTTCCCCCCCCCCATCCCCTCTGTCTCTTCTCTCCCGCCCCCCCCTCCACCCCCTCTGTTTGATCACCAGCATTTATTATATTTGAGACTGTTGACTGTAATAGTTGATGTTGCCTGTTGCCCTCCTGTCAATCATATGACTTATTATGCAATAATGCCCATGTGCTGTCTCTGCCCTCTCAGTGAAGCTTTGAACTTGAGTCTTCGGTCTTCTGTTTAATCTAGACCAGGAGTGTAAACTGTCTGCATCAAACCAGAGTTTAATTATGTCAAGAAGCAGCACTAACTTAGGGCTTTGGTCTGCCAATTCCATTTACCTGTAACATTTTTTACCAGTGACAATAGCTTATAGAATAAAGGCAGTACTGGAAATAGGGAGCAAATCAATTGAATACATTTGGCTGATGATAAACTTAAAAAAAGATGGTTCTTATTGGTTGCAGGGATAAGAACATTTTTCTTCCTTGGGAGGGTTAAATAACTGGAAGAGGTGAGAGATCATGAATAAAGATACCCGTGGGCTGCCAAGTGTGGGTGAGGCTGTAGATAGTTCAAGCCATGTATTCGGGTGAATTTCTTGATGAATGAAATACCAAAGCAGGAGGTAGTAATGTTAAATTTGGTTTGTTCGCACTTGTTTTGGGCAGCGCAGTGGTTAGCACTGCTGCCTCACAGCACCAGGGACCCGGATTCAATTCCGCCCGTGGGTAACTGTGTGGAGCATGCCCATTCTCCCCATGTCTGCGTGGGTTTCCTTCCACAGTCAAAAGATGTGCAGGTTATGGATGACCATGCTAAATTTCCCTTAGTGTCCAAAAAGGTTAGGTTGGGTTACGGGGATAGAGTGGGTCTAGGTAGGCTGCTCTTTTGAAGGGTCAGCACAGATTCTGGCTGAATGGCCTCCTGCACTGTAGGGATTTTATGGGATTGTCTGCTCTCTCTACTACATGGCGATTTATTGATAAAGATTTGCAAGAGATATTCCCCAGAATATGTAGTGCGGTGGTTAGCATTGTTGCTTCACAGTGCCAGGGTTCCAGGTTTGAATCCCACTTGGGTCACTGTCTGTGCGGAGTCTGCACGTTCTCCCCGTGTCTGCGTGGATTTCCTCTGGATGCTCTGGTTTTCTCCCACAAGTCCCGAACAACGTGCTGTTGGGTGAATTGGACATTCTGAATTCTCCCTCTGTGTACCCGGACAGGCACCGGAATGCGCCGACTAGGGGATTTTCAGCTTGGTCTGCCAAATTCGTGAAGTAATTGAATTGATAAATGTGGCGAAACTGCTACTGTTTGTGGGGGAGTCTAGAACAAGGGGGCATGAATGCAAGATAGTTACTAAAAAAAATCAAAGAATTTCAGAGGGTGATCATTATGCAAAGTAACACAGTTAATGGGAGGCTTGGACATGTGAGGAAATCTGGAATTACAGGGCAGAGTGGGATGAGGTATATAAACACTGGGTAGATCAGTTTGGCTGGACAGTTTGATTCTGTGCATTTAAAAGAGGCTACTAATTCTGTCAGGCTATGTTTTCAGATTAAAACTTTCTCTATTTAGCATTGCTTTAATAGATTTTAAAAATCATCCACAGCATCAGGAGTGAGGACTGACCTTTCTGTAAATGTCATTGTGCATGCTGCTTTGGCACCAGGGCAAAGAGAGCAGCTTCTGAAGTCCCCCTGTCAGATTTCCAGGAGCTAGAGAGGGATCTGCAAAGTCAGATCTTGAAGGTGGCAATCTTCAGATTACTCCCAGTGCCACAATAATGATAGTCGATATTGATACATTTACCACAACTTCTGGTTCTGTCCCCTCTGCAGAATATCCTGCTCATATATCCTTTGCCCTGGGGTCAGAGCAGCACTCTCGATGCAGAGGATCAAAGTGTGGCTGAGGTGTGGTGCAGGAGATGGAAGACTTTAACCTTTTGGGGCATTGGGACCAGTTGAGGAGCAAGAGGCAGCTATTTAAATGGGATGGGGAGCAGGAGGTTACACCTCAACAGAAATGGAATGAATGTCCTCGCAAGAGGTTTGCTATTTGGTTGTGTGGGGGGAGGATTTAAATAAATTGTGGGTGAGCACCACATGCAGAACAGCAAGAGGAATAAGGTGCATTAAGTGAGTCTTTGATAGTACTGGAGAAGGAAATAGCATACTAGACAGGAGCAGATTGTAGAGGACTGCAAGGAATACGAAAACCGTTTTAGAATACGTGAGAGCATACAGTATGCATAGTGTTGTTGAGCTACAAGCACTAATAGCCCTTGGGAATTTGATACCTTAGAAATAAATGGCTTAACGATGAGGAGTGAGTGCTTCAAGGACAGTGTTCAGAAAAGGTGAGGAAAGGAAAGTGGGGTGGCGGTACTGTTTGTGGCATTGGAAAGACATCCCTTTGAGGACGCAAGGGCAGAATCAATTTTGTTCCAGTAGAGCAGCAATAAGGGTTTGACAGGACTGCGGAGATAGTCTGCGAGAGAGAAAGGAGCAAGTCTGTCGGGAAATCAGATGTTATTGAGGGAATTTCATCTTTCTGTTCTTCCCATGCCAAGTCACCAGGCAGACACCAGATGCTTATGTCTGTTACTAAAGCTAGTTTTTTTTTTCCTGAATCAGGCCACTATCTTAGGATACAAGGGTGTAGCGGGGATTTAATTGTATTTAGATTCCCTAGCTATCATGGTGGAATTTGTAAACACCTGTGATTAGCAGTCCTGTATGATGGATACCCCATTCTGTTCTCCAAATTACAATGCAGGATAGAAAGAAACTGGAGAAAATGTACGAATGATTAACCGAAATGAGTGTTCGTAACTGTCAGAAAAAATAAGCAGGCTGGGCCTCCTCTAGAGAAGAGAAGCTTGAAAGGTGACCTCTCTTTAAAAATCTTGAAGGATTTGACAGGATAAATGTTTGGCTTGTGGGTAAACCAAATCTAGGGCCCATAAAATTACCGATTAAACTCAATAAGGAATTAGGGCAAATCTTTTGTTACCCAGAGAGTGGTGAGTCTGTGGAACTTGCTGTCACTGGGAGTGGTTGCAGTATGTAATGTAGATGCAGTTAAGGGAAGCAAGATAAACACACAGGGTGAAAGTTTTGAATTATATGCTGACAGTGAGAGATAAATCAAGGGGGCGGGGGGGGGGGGGGGGGGGGCTCATGTAGAACATAAATGGATCAGTTGAACAAATGTTTATTTTTCAAATTCTTTGCAATTAAACACATGATGTAGAATTCCATTTCCCGTTGTCATTGCTAAGCCACCCACGCAGATAATAGAATAGCCACAGTGATGAGTTAATAGTGATTATTCATTCTTGGGTTTGAGCACCAGTGGCTAGGCCATCTTTAATTGCCCTTGAGAGGCAGTGGTGAATTTGCCCTTCAACTACTGATATTCGAAAATTGTGTAGGTACACCCAAAGTACTGTTAGAAAAGGCGTTCTAAAGATTTGACCCAAAAACAATGAAGGAACATTCCCGAAAAAGTTCCTAAAAGAATGGTGGTGTTCCTGCACATCTTTTGCCCTTGTTCTTCTAGGTGGTAGGGGTGGGCTGCAGGATTGGAAGGTACTGTTGAAGGTGCTTGGTGAGTTGCTGCAGTGAAAGCTGTGGATGGTGAATGCTGATGCCACTCTGTGTTGGGGGAAATAAGTTATTTTTTAAATATAAATTAGTACCCAGTTATTTTTTCAATTTAGCATGGCCATCCACCTAATCTGCACATCCTTTGGGGGTTGTGGGGATGAAACCCACACAGATATGGGGGAAAATGTGTGTGGAGGGAAAGATGGTAGATGGGGTGCCAATCAAACAGGCTTCCTTGTCCTGGATGGTGTCGAGCATGTTGTTGGTGTCGCACGCAACTGGAGAGTATTCCATCATGCTCTTGTGTCGTGTCAATGGACAGGCTTTGGGGCGATAGAAGTGAGCGTTACTTGCTGCAGAATTCCCAACCTCTGGCGTGCTCTTGTAGCCAAAGTATTTTATATGGCTGGTCTAGTTCAGTTTCTGGTCAATGGTCGCCCCCAGGATGTTGGTCGTGATGTAGTCTGTGATGGTAATCACCATTGAATATCATGGGGAGATGATTCTCTCTTGTTGGAGATTGCCCATGTAAGGTATGAATGAATGTTACTTGCCATTGATCAGCCGAAGCCTGAATGTTGTCCAAGTCTTACTGCATGTGGACATGGACTGTTACCACCCATGAAAGGATTGAAAATTAGATTTTAAGTAACTAGGAAATGAGGGGACAGATATAAACTGGAAAAGGAAGCAAAAGGAGATGTGAAAAGATATTCAGTCGGTAAGGTCTGGAATGCCACTAGCTGAGAATGTGGTGGAGGCAGGTTCAATTGAAGCATCAAAAAGGAACTAGATTGTTAACTTAAAAGGAAGCATATGCAGGGTTACTGGGAGAAGGCCGAGGAATGGCACTATGTAAGTTGCTTATTTTCGAGCCAGTTAAGACCTAGTAGAGCCAAATGGCCTGATGCACTGTAACAATTTTGTGACTGCTTCCGTGCAATCATCAATGAACATCTTAGTTTCTGATGGAGGAAAGGTCATTGATAAAGTAGCTGAAGATAGTTGGCCTTAGGCCACTAACTTGAGGAATTTTGCAATAATGTACTGGAGCCGTGATGATTGACCTCCAATCCACCACAACCGTCTTCTGTTAAGATCCCAGTTGATGTAACTAGGTGGGAAGATCCAGAATGGAACCCTGGGTCAAAAGATAAATTGTTACTTTTTTTATAATTCATGGGAGAACAGTTCAACAGGTCCAGCCATTAGTATTAACAAGAAATTAGATGTGTAAGTTGTATTATTAGACAATACTCCTTTACTTTGGACAAGAAATGGAATGGTTATAATTTACAATTTACACGTTGTTCCTTTTCGGCACCCCTATTCCCCCTCCCCTTTTCTGCTGTCTTCGAGTCCTAGCCTAGGACCCTTCCCTTACCGTAAATGTTTTTTTTTGTTGTTTGTTTTACTCTTGTAGCTTTGTGAAGGGCCCTCTGGTCCCTGTGTTGATCTCTCTGTGGGTTCCCCTTGGGTCTCCCCCTGTTGACCCCCTCCCCTTATTTCTGTCTGCTTTCTGTAGACCTGGTGGTTTCCATGTGTCGTCTCTTTCCCCCCCCCCCCCCCCCCGTTCCATCTATTGTTGGCTTCGAACAGGTGAATGGGCCCCACGCTGTGAGGGTGGTGTATTTGATCTTCCCCAAATGGAACAATTCCGATGGGCCTGCCAGCCAGTCTGCAGCTATGGGTGGTGCTGCTGATCGCCAGCTGAGCAGGTGGACAAGCTGCTGTGAAACCCCGACGATTGCCCCACCACTCAAGTAGTGCTCCACCTTCACCCCCACAAGCTTGGACGTCACCTTGAAGAAGGCTGTCCAAAATCCGACAATTCTGGGCAGGCCCAAAACATGTGGGTGTGGTTGCAGGGCCTCCCTGGCGCTGTTCACATTTATCCTCCACCTCCAGGAAGAACCTGCTCACTGGGGTTCTGGACAGGTGGGCTCTGTGCACCACTTTCAGCTGCAGGGGCTGAGCCTTGGTGCAGGAGGAGGTGGAGTTGGCCATGCTCAGTGCTTCGCTCCAGAGTCCCCTCCCTACTTCCATCCCTAGTTCTTCCTCCCATTCCCCCCATTTCTTCATTGTTCCGTCCAGTGGGTAGCGTGTCCTTTCTAAAAGTCGCCCGTATATGTCCCCACAGTTCACTTTTTCCATGTTGTCTGCATCCAGTAACTCCTCTGACATTGTGTCTCTCTCGGGGGCCCTAGGGCACCTTGTCTTCTCCTTGAGGGGAAAGTTTTGATTTATAAATGTTGGAGTTCTTGTCCGTTCGGTAGTTCCAGTCTCTCCGTCAGCTCTTCTAAGGTCGCAAGTCTGTCCCCTGTGTAGAAATTCCTAACCGCTAGTGTCGCCCTGACCTGTCTCCGCCCTTTAAAGGTGGTGTCTAGCGCGGCTGGTGGAAACCTGTGGTTTCTGTAAATGGAGGCCATGATGCATACCTCGGTTATACCAAAGTGTTTTTTCATCTGGTTCCAAGTTCTTAGTGATGCTACTACCACTGGGCTGGTTATGTTTTGCCAGCGGGGATGGGAGCGCAGTCGTGGCGAGGGCTCGGAGGGGTGTCCCCATGCAGGAAGAGGACTCCATCCTCACCCATTCCATATTTGGTTTCTTTAGCCATCCCCTTACTCTCTGACATCCACTTGTGGGATCCATGTCCAATCGTAGGCTATCTGGATTCCCAGGCAACGGAATTTGTTTCGGACTATTTTAAATGGGAGACCTTCCAGCTCCCCTGCTCAGGCTCACTTTTGCCCAGATTGAGTTTGCAGCCTGTGAAGGCACCAAACTCTTCTGGAAGCTTCATGATTTTGTTCATGTCATTTTGAGGGTCCCAAGATTTAGAGGAACAGATCATTTTCATATGTGAGACTCTGTGCTCCTGCATCCTCTTCGGGTACCCTTCCACCTCTTGTGTCTCGCAAGGTAATTGCTGGGGGGTTCAATTCCCAGACGAACAGGAGTGGGGACGGTGGGCATCCCTGCGCCACCCCAATTTTAGGTTTCCTTTGTCTCAGCTGCTTTTTACGCAAGCCCCAACCACCAATTTTCATAGTTATTTCAACTCTTGTTCCACAGGCTGTAGTAAAATCTCAAACTTGATCATCACTTCAAATACCTTTCTGGTGCCTCGGCCTTCTTCTCAGCTCGGTCCTGTCCTTTACTGAACAGTGTTGTTCTCTTCTAGTACCTTTAACTTCAGACGTCTTGGAAACCTCTTAATTTCAATAGTTTCCTTAAGTAGCTGCTCTTCAGATATCTGCACTTGTTTTCTTCACCATTTACTCCATGGTATGGCTTTTCTTAAAGCAAAGCTGAGAGATGTTCCCTCTAGCTATCCAAACATAATTAACATAGACCGAGAGGAGGTTCTGAGGTGATATGACGGGCTTAAAATTAGTTAAATCTCCAGGGCTGGATCATTTGTATCCCAGGCTGTTGTAAGGCACTTACAACACTTAAGCCACTGAAAAAGGCCTTTGGGATGAAGATGGGGAGGCATAGGGGTGAGTGCTGCTGGAAGAATGAGAGTGGAGCAGTTGACTATGTAAAGTGCCCATGATCTGATGGATTTAATATTGTTAATCTTGAGGCTGCTAACTGGGCATCAATGTGCCAGTGTCCCATTACCTAGTCTGCTGGTGGCACTTCCATTGTCTGCTGGTTTGGGCATCAGATTATTAAATTGATAACATCCAGTCCTGTTCTGGGACAGTGGAAGGAGATGCAGGATTGGACTTTATTTCCTTGATTTGCAAACCGTTCCACTGCAGGCAAGAATAAATCAATGAACCTCCAATTCGGGTAGTCAACAGGCCTGCATCTCCAGCATTATGCATAGCGCTGTGGGGGTGGCATACATCTACCTGTGGTGAGCTGCCTACCCAATTTATAATTTGGGTTTTACCCTTGAGGCTGTGGGTCAGTGTACTCTTTTTGGAGGGGGGGGGGGGGGGTGGTTGGGGGTTTGGGGTTGAGTTCCACTGTATAGCGGTTGCACCATGGAGTACCCTCTTGCCTTGGAGGTGATTGTGATTTACTTAAGACTTTATGGTGGAGCCCAGCTGTAGTGATTTGGTTTATCAGTTTCAAGCACTAACCTGCAGGCAGCAGTACTCATTCATTATATACCTGCTTCTCAGGGGTTTATGACTGGGATTCTTGCTCTGACTCCTGCTTTTTACTTTGCTAATACACATGACAATTTGAACATAGGGGGTAATAGGATATTATGGACAATGATGAACATTTCTTTTTACTGTCCCTCTTGGAGAATCTATTGCAAACAGTGCAACAATTTGGATATTTTTTCACTTTTACAAAATAAACCTTTGGCAAGAATGAGACCTTGGGAATTCATGTGAACTTTTTGTTAGTCATGGAGGTCGACAGCACAGAAAAGGCCCTTGAACCCATTGCGTCTGCACTGGTCCAAAAGCAACCACCTATTCTAATCCCATTTTCCAGCACTTGGCCCAAAGCCTTGTATGCCTTGGCATCACAAGTGCACATCTAAATACTTCTTAAATGTTATGAGGGTCTCTGCCTCCACCACCCTTTCAGGCAGTGAGTTCCAGACTCCAGTATTTCTTCACATCCCTTCAAAACATCCTGCCCCCCTCTTAAATCTGTGCCCCCTGGTCACTGATAACTCCACAAGGGGAAAAGCTTCTTCCTGTCTACTCTATTATGCCCCTCATAATTTTATACATCTCAATCATGCCCCTCCTTCCTCAGTCTCCCCTGCCACAAGGAAAACAACCCCAGTCTATCCAATCTCTCTTCATAACTAAAACTCTCCAGCCCAGGCAACATCCTGGTAAATCTCCTCTGCATCCTTTCTGGTGCTATCACACCCTTCCTATAATGTGGATTCCAGAACTGCACACAATACCTCACATTTTATACAGTTATAAGTTCATAAGATATAGGAGCAGAATTAGGCTATTTGGCCCATCGAGTCAGCTTCATCATTTGATCATGGCTGATCTCCTCATCCTGGCCTGACACACCACCACCCTGCCTGTTCTCCATAACCCATCAACTCCTCAAATTTACTCTGTCCCAGCACCTTTTATAACGCTCCTAATCTCCCTGCTCATAAACTCTACCTCGGCTCATCAAGGCAAAATAATCCATATGTCGGTTTAACCCACTGTATCCACTGCCCTGCTCTCAAGAGACCAGCGTACATGCACACCAAGATCCCTCTGATCCTCGGTGCTTCCCAAGGTCTGGCATTCTTCACGTATTCCCTTGCCTTATTTGTTCTGCCCAAATGCATCATCATCTCACACTTATCCGAATTGAATTTGAATTTCATTTGCCAATGATAAGCATGTCTATATCATCCTGTAATCTAAGACTATCTTCACTATTTACTACCGCACCAATTTTTGTATCATGTGTGATCTTGCTGATCAACCCTCCTACATTCTAGTCCAAACTGGGGCTAGTTTAGCACGGGCTAAATGGCTGGTTTTGAAAGCAGACCAAGGCAGGCAAGCAGCACGGTTCAATTCCCGTACCAGCCTGCCTGAACAGGCTCCGGAATGTGGCGACTAGGGGCTTTTCACAGTAACTTCATTTGAAGCCTACTTGTGACAATAAGCGATTTTCATTTTCATTTTTCATTCAAATCATTTCTTTAAACCACAAACAGCAAGGGCACCAACACTAATCCCTGCTGGACCCCACTGGACACTAAGCTTCCATTCAGAAAAACGCCCCTCGCCCTCACCCTCTACTTCCTGCCACTCGGCAATCCTGGATCCAATTTGCCAAATTTCCTTGGATCCCATGGGCTTTTACCTTTGCTATCCGTCTCTCATGTGGGATCTTATCAAAAGCCATACTGAAGTCCAAGTAGACTACATCAAATGCATTGTCCTCATCTACACACCTGGCCACCTCTTTGGAAACATGACCTCCCTTTAACAAAACCATGCTGACTGTTCTCGATTAATCCCGCCTTTCCAAATCAGATTAATATGTCTCTCCGAATTGCTTCCAATAGTTTCCCCACCATTGAGGTTAACTGGCTGGCATGTAGTTACCTGGTTTATCCCTTCCTCCCTTCTTGAATAATGGTACCACATTGACTACCTTCCAGTCCTCTGACAGCTCTCTGTGGCCAGAGAGGAATTGAAAATTGTTGCCAGCACCTCTGCTATTTCCTCCCTTACATTGCTCAACAGTCTGAGATAGATTTCATCTAGCCATGGAGATTTATCTACTTTTAAGCCTGACAGACCACTCCGTCCTCTCTGTCTACAAAGAAAAGTACAGCAGAGGAACAGGCCCTTCGGCCCTCCAAGCCTGTGCCGACCATGCTGCCCGTCTAAACTAAAATCTTCTACAGTTCCTGGGTCCGTATCCCTCTATTCCCATCCTAATCATGCATTTGTCAAGATGACCCTTAAATGTCACTATCGTCCCTGCTTCCACACCTCCTCCGCAGCGAATTCCAGGCACCCACTACCCTCTGCGTATAAACCCCCCCCCCCCCCCAAATAAACTTGCCTCGTACATCTCTAACCTTGCCCCACGCACCTTAAACCTTGCCCCCTAGTAATTGACCCCTCTACCCTGGGAAAAAGCCTCTGACTATCCATTCTGCCCTATGCCCCTCTCATTTTGTAGATGTCTACCCGGTCGCCTCTCAATCTCCGTCATTCCAGTGAGAACAAACCGAGTTTATTCAACCCCTCCTCCTAGCTAATGCCCTCCATACCAGGCAACATCCCTAGTAAATTTCTTCTGCACCCTCTCTCTAAAGCATCCACATCCTTCTGGTAGTGTGGCGACCAGAATTGAACACTATACTCCAAGTGTGGCCTAACTAAGGTGGCTATACAGCTGCAACATGACTTGCCAATTCTTATACTCAATGCCCCGGCCAATGAAGGCAAGCATGCCGATGCCGCCTTGACTACTTTCTCCACCTGTGTTGCCCCTTTCAGTGACCTGTGGACCCTACCTGCATTAGACCTTCCAAAATGCATTACCTCACATTTGTCTGGATTAAACTCCATCTGCCATCTCTTCGCCCAAGTCTCCAAACAATCTAAATCCTGCTGTATCCTCTGACAGTCCTCATCGCTGTCTGCAATTCCACCAACCTTCGTGTCGTCTGCAAAATTACTAATCAGACCAGTTACATTTTCCTCAATCATTTATATAGACAACGAACAGCAGAGGTCCCAGCACTGATCCCTGTGGAACACCACTAGTCACAACCCTCCAATCAGAAAAGCACCCTTCCATTGCTAATCTCTGCCTTCTATGACCAAGCCAGGCTCTGTATCCATCTTGCCATCTCACCCCTGATCCGTGTGACTTCACCTTCTGTACCAGTCTGCCATGAGGGACCTTGTCAAAGGCTTACTGAAGTCCATATAGACATTATCCACTGCCCTACCTGCATCAATCACCTTCGTGACCTCTTCGAAAAACTCTATCAAGTTAGTGAGACACGACCTCCCCTTCACAAAACCGTGTTGCCTCTCGCTAATACATCCATTTGCTTCCAAATGGGAGTAGATCCTGTCTCGAAGAATTCTCTCCAGTAATTTCCCTACCACTGACGTAAGGCTCACTGGCTTGTAGTTTCCTGGACTATCCTTGCTACCCTTCTTAAACAAAGGAACAACATTGTCTATTCTCCAGTCCTCTGGGACATCACCTGAAGACAGTGAGGATCCAAAGATTTCTGTCAAGGCCTCAGCAATTTCCTCTCTAGCCTCCTTCAGTATCCTGGGGTAGATCCCATCAGGCCCTGGGGACTTATCCACCTTAATGTTTTTCAAGGCGCCCAACACCTCGTCTTTTTGGATCTCAATGTGACCCAGGCTATCTACACTCCCTTCTCCAGACTCAACATCCATCAATTCCTTCTCTTTGGTGAATACTGATGCAAAGTATTCATTTAGTACCTCGCCTATTACCTCTGGTTCCACACATAGATTCCCTTGCCTATCCTTCAGTGGGCCAACCCTTTCCAGGCTGCCCTCTTGCTTTTTATGTACGTGTAAAAAGCCTTGGGATTTTCCTTAACCCTATTTGCCAATGACTTTTCGTTACTCCTTTTAGCCCCCCTGACTCCTTGCTTAAGTACCTTCCTACTTTCCTTGTATTCCACACAGGCTTCGTCTGTTCCCAGCCTTCTAGCCCTGACCACTGCCTCCTTTTTCTTTTGACGAGGCGTACAATATCTCTCGTTAACCAAGGTTCCAGAAATTTGCCGTATTTATCCTCCTTCCGCAGGAACATGCCGGTTCTCACATTTGAAAGCCTCCCACATGTCAGATATTGATTTACCCTCAAACATCCGCCCCCAATCTAGGTTCTTCAGTTCCCGCCTAATATTGTTATAATTAGCCTTCCCCAATTTAGCACATTCATCGAGGACCACTCTTATCCTTGTCCACCAGCACCTTAAAACCTACTGAATTGTGGTCACTGTTCCTGAAATGCTCCCCCACTGAAACGTCTACCACCTGGGCTCATTCACCATACCAGGTCCAGTACAGCCCCTTCCTTAGTTGGACTATCTACATATTGTTTTCAGACGCCCTCCTGGATGCTCCTTACAAAACTCCGCCCCGTCCAAGCCCCTAGCACTGAGTCCCAGTCAAAATTGGGCAAGTTGAAGTCTCCCATCACAACAACCCTGTTGCTTTTACTCTTTTCCAAATCCTGTCTCCCTATCTGCTCCTCTATCTCCCGCTGGCTGTTGGGAGGCCTGTAGTAAACCCACAAAGATTGTGATTGCACCCTTCTTATTCCTGGTCTCTACCCGTATAGCCTCGCTGCCCTCTGAGGTATCCTCCCACAGTACAGCTGTGATATTCTCCCTAACCAGTAGTGCAACTCCGCCACCCCTTTTACATCCCCCTCTATCCCCACCTGAAACATCTAAATCCTGGAACGTTTAGCTGCCAATCCTGTCCTTCCCCTCAACCAGGTCTCTGTAATGGCAACAACATCATAGTTCCAAGTACTAATCCAAGCTCTACGTTCATCTGCCTTACCCGTAATACTTCTTGCATTAAAACATATGCACTTAAGGCCACCAGACCTGCTGTGTTCAGCAACATCTCCCTGTCTGTTCTTCCTCCGAGCCATACTGGCCCTATTCCCTAGTTCTCCCTCAATTTTTTCACCTTCTGACCTATTGCTCCGATACCCCACCCCCCGCCATACTAGTTTGAACCCTCCCGTGGCACTAGCAAACCTCGCAGCCAGGATATTTATGCCTCTCCAGTTTAGATGCAACCCGTCCTTATACAGGTCATGCCTGCCCCGGAAGAACTCCCAGTGGTCCAGATAACGGAAACCCTCCCCCCTATTTCAAGCTTCACTGGCACTTGGCACAGGGAGTAATCCTGAGATTACAACCCTAGAGGTCCTGTCTTTTAACTTTCTGCCTAACTCCCTGAACTCCTGCTGCAGAACCTCATGCCCCCTTCCTGCCTATGTCGTTAGTACCAATATGTACAACAACCTCTGCCTGTTTGCCCTCCCCCTTCAGGATGCCTGCTACCCGTTCTGAGACATCCTGGGCCCTGGCACCAAGGAGGCAACATACCATCCTGGAGTCTCTTTCACGTCCACAGAAGCACCTATCTGTGCCCCTGACTATAGTCCCTTATGACTATTGCTCGTCTGTGCTTTGACCTCCCTGCTGACCATCAGAGCCAGCCATGGTGCCACTGCTCTGGCTGCTGCTGTTTTCCCCCCTGATAGGCTATTCCCCCCCCCCCCCCCCCCCCCCCCCCCCCCCCCCCTCCCCAACAGTATCCAAAGCGGTATACCTGTTCCAAGAGGGGGACAACCACAGGAGATTCCTGTACTGACTGCCGGCCCCTTCTGGTGGTCGCCCATGTCTCTGCCTTCACCATGGGTGTGACCATGTCTCTATAACTCTTATCTATGCCGCTTTCCGCCACCTTCATGCTCCTAAGTGCATCCAATTGCTGCTCCAACCGAACCATGCGGTCTGTGAGGAGCTGCCATTGGTTGCACTTGCTGCAGATGTAGTCGACTGGAACGCTGGAAGCGTCACAGATCTGCTACATCTCACAGTTGGAGCACTGCACCCCGCTGAGTGACATGAGCACTAATTAATTAATTTAAAATAAACACTATGTTCATCTCTTTAATTTTATCACCGTCCTTCTCCCTGATTTCTATACCCATCCTGTCCCTCTCACTAGTGGACACCAACACAAAAGGATTCATTTCGAACCCCATCTATGTCCTCTTGCTCCACACGCGTTACTACTGTGGTCCTTAACTACTGTGTCTCTGAACGAACTCCGGACATTCCGAAGGGGGAGGGTGAACAGCCAGAGGTCGTAGGAGGGTGAACACCCAGAGCCCTCAACTTCCGGCGAGAGATAGAGAAGCAGATAGATAGAGAGATTTTGGATAGGTGCAAAAATAACCGGGTTGTTGTGGTA
This sequence comes from Scyliorhinus torazame, assembly GCF_047496885.1. NCBI lineage: Eukaryota > Metazoa > Chordata > Chondrichthyes > Carcharhiniformes > Scyliorhinidae > Scyliorhinus > Scyliorhinus torazame. Next base: position 148,861,916 of record NC_092718.1, on the reverse strand, counting down.
GGGGATTTTGACTTCCCTTTTGTATTGACTGGGACTCACTTAGTGCTTGGGGCAGAGTTTGTAAGTTGTATCCAGGGAGGCTTCTTGATGCAATATGTAGATAGTCCAATTAGGGAAGGGTCAGTACTGGGCCTAGTATTGGGAAATGAGCCTGGACAGGTGGTTGAGGTTTCAGTAGGGAAACATTTTGAGAGTAGTGACTGCAATTCCGTTTTAGGGTACTTTTGGATATGGATGAGGGTAACCTCGGATGCGGGTAATCTCGCGTTAAGGTGGGGAAAGGCAAATTACGATAACATTAGACAGGAATTGAGAATTTGGATTGGATGCGGCAGTTGGAAGGTAAATCAACATCGGACATTTGGGAGTTTTTCAAGTGACAGATGATTTAGGATTCAGGAAAGTCACGTTCCTGAGAGAACGAAGGATAAGTATGGGAGGTTTAGCAAGCCTTGGATAACGAGGGATATTGTGAACCTCCGCAAAAAGAAAACTTGAGTTTTCTACGGTCTAGAAGAGTGGTGACCATCAAAACCCTTGAGTATAAAGAAAATAGGAAGGTACTTATCATAGAATTTACAGTGCAGAAGGAGGCCATTCGGCCCATCGGGTCTGCACCGGCTCTTGGAAAGAGCACCCTACCCAAGGTCAACACCGCCACCCTATCCCCATAACCCTATAACCCCACCCAACACTAAGGGCAATTTATCATGGCCAATCCACCTAACCCGCACATCTTTGGTCTGTGGGAGGAAACCGGAGCACCCGGAGGAAACCCACGCAGACATGGGGAGGATGTGCAGACTCCACAGACAGTGACCCAAGCTGGAATCGAACCTGGGACCCTGGAGCTGTGAAGCAATTGTGCTATCCACAAGGCTACCGTGCTGTCCCTACTTAAGTGGGAAATTAGGAGGAGTCATTAAAAGTCCCTGGCAAGTAGGATTAAGGTGACTCCCAAAGCTTTCTATTCATGTGTAAAAAGCAAGAGGGTGGCCAGGGAAAGGATTGGACCACTTCAGGACTGGGGGGGGGGGGATGTATATGTTGAGCCAGAGGAAATGGGTGAGGTGCTGAATGAGTACTTTGCATCAGTGTTCACCAAAGAAAAGGACTTTGTGGAAGATGATTCTTGAGTAGGCTGTGTGGATAGTCTGGGTCATGTTGACGTCAAAATGGAGGTAGTAGGTGTCTTAAAAGTTATTAAGGTAGATAGGTCTCCTGGGCCTGATTGATTTACCCCAGAATACAGAGGGAAGCAAGGGAGGAAATTGCTGGGGCCTTGACTGACATCTTTTTATCCTCATTGGCTGCAGGGAGGTCCCAGAGGACTGGAGAATAGCTAATATGGTACCACCGTTTAAGAAAGGTAGCAGGAATAATCCAGGAAACTATAGGGTGGTGAATCTCATGACAGTAGTAGGTAAATTACTGGAGAAAATTCTTAAGGACCAGATTTATACCCATTTGGAAACAAATGGAGTCATAGAATCATAGAATTTACAGTGCAGAAGGAGGCGATTCGGCCCATCGAGTCTGCACCGGCTCTTGGAAAGAGCACCCTACCCAAGGTCCACACCTCCACCCTATCCCCATAACCCAGTAACCCCACCCAACACTAAGGGCAATTTTTGGACACTATGGGCAATTTAGCATGGCCAATCCACCTAACCCGCACATCTTTGGACTGTGGGAGGAAACCGGAGCACCCGGAGGAAACCCACGCACACACTGGGAGGATGTGCAGACTCCGCACAGACAGTGACCCAAGCCGGAATCGAACCTGGGACCCTGGAGCTGTGAGGCATTTGTGCTATCCACAATGCTACCGTGCTGCCTGTCATTAGCGATTGACAGCATGTCTTTGTGAAGGGGAGTTCTTGCCTCACTAACTTGATTGAGTTTTTTGAGGAGGTGACAAAGATGATTGATATGGGGAGGGCGGTGGATGTTGTTTACATGGACTTCAGTAAAGTCTTTGACAAGGTGCCTCATGGCAGACTGGTACAAAAGGTGAAGTCACATGGGATCAGAGGTGAGGTGGCAAGGTGGATACAGAACTGGCTTGGTCACAAAGTAGTGGGTAGCAGTAGAAGGTTGGTTTTCTGAATGGAGGGCTGTGTCTAGTGGTTTTCCACAGGGATCGATGCTGGGGCCTCTGTTGTTTGTAGTATACATAAATGATTTGGAGAAAAATGTAGCTGGTCTGAAGTTCGAGAGTGACACCAAGGTTGTTGGAGTGGCAGATAGTGTTGAGGATTGTCTGAGGATGACAAATGTTGAATTCTTTACCCGTCAGTCTGGCCTCAATAAAACTCGAGATGGATTTGTAGGCATAGTATTATTTATTTTTAACCAACTTGCAAGTCTGACTCGCTTCTCAGGGACACAGAACACACAACCAGTCTCCTGGACCCCTTGGAAACGAATGAGGTCCGAGACAAAGGGATCTCTGCAAATATATTCCAATGGCATCAGGTTTTACATACAGATTCCCATGTGTCATCCTATACCCCTCCTGACCTGGCCATACATTCTAATTGGCTCACTTCTCATTCCTTAACCCTGGGTCTCTTGTTACCCAGCATCCTTTTCCCCTCCTCTACCAGACACCCCTCCCCCTTCCTTGCCATGCTTTCTGAAATCCTTTTGTGCTTTGTCTTTTGTGAGCTCACTAGAATTAAACTGGCCTACATCTACATTACTGTAACTAATATTTAAACGGACTATTTTATATCACATTCGTCAAGGATACAGCAGGACATAGGTTGGAGAATTGGGCAGAGAAATGGCAAATGGAGTTTAATCCAGACAAATGAGGTAAAGGATTTAGGTAGGTCTAACATAGAGGGGAAATGTACAGTAAATGGCAAAAGTCTTCGAAATATAGAAAGTTTGAAATTGTCAATGCAAGTAGACAAGGTAGTCAAGAAAGCATATGGAATGCTTGCCTTTATTGGGTGGGGAATCGAGTATAAAAATTGGCAAGTCATACTATAGTTGTATAGAACCTTGGTAAGGCCGCATTTAGATTATTGCGCACAATTCTGGTCGTCACACTACAAGAATGATGTGGAGGCTTTGGCGAGGGTGCAGAGGAGGTTTACCAGGATGTTGCCTGGTCTGGAGGGTGTTAGCTATGCGGAGAGGCTGAATAGACTCTGACTGTTTTCATTGGATTGACGGAGATTGAGGGATGAATGGTTAATGTCTGCAAGATTGAGGGGCATGGATAAAGTGGATGGGCAGGCACTCTTTACCAGGGTGGAGGGGTCAGTCACTAGGGTCATAGGTTTAAGGTTCATGGAACAAACTTTAAAGGAGATGTGCGAGGCAGGTTTTTTTTACACAGAGGTGGTGAGTGCCTGGAATGCGCTGCCTGGGGAGGTTGTGGAAGCAGATACATTAACACCGTTCAAAAGGCATTTTGACAAATACATGGATAGGATGGGTGTAGAGGGATACGGCACTAGGAAGTGTTGAGGGTTTTGGCCAAGGGCTGTATCATGACCAGTCGGGCTTGGAGGACTGAAGGGCCTGTACCTGTACTGTTTTGTTCTTAATGGGCCCTACTCTTTTCCTAGTTATCCTTTTACCTTTAATGTACTTTACTTTAAGGCAATATAATAAAGGACTTTTAATTTTTCTGGTAAATTGCTTTGGTGCAAGTGCCTATTAATTTACTAACTACTTAGACACGTGTCATAATTTTTAAAAAGTGTTTAATTTTTACTGTTGTGGCATTTTGTCTGATAGAGGAGGTCGCCAAGCTGCAGAAACATCTGGCACTCCTCCGCCAGGAGTATGTGAAGATGCAGCAGAAGCTGGCAGAGACAGAGAAGCGATGTGCAATGCTCGCAGCCACATCCAACCAAGAGAACGCCAGTGACTCCTTTGTTTGCAGACTACTGTCTATTGTGTCCGAGCTTTATCAGCAAGAGCATTACAGGTAAATGTTTGACAGTTAATATGTTGACTTAGTCTGTAATAAGAGTTTGGATCATGCAGTTTAATCAGGTCAATTGAACTGATAAATGTCAGTAAATCTTTTAACATTTGAGTTAGTCAACTGTATTTCTTTTTCTCTCAAATTACTGGCATCAAAATCGTACTGGCTATTGCCATCACAATATCTAAATTTAAACAATGCTGCTGTAATCGTCTGACATAATTGGACTGAGTGCCTTTTCAGCTTGGCTGCTGCAGGTGCAGTAATCTCAATGGGATTTCTTTCCCTTTTAGAAAACCTCGTTGATGAAATGCGCCCTCTTGAGACTTGCAGGTTAGGTGTGTGATCCCACAATGAGCTGGCAAATCGACTGTATTTAATCTCAGACAATACAGTGATAAATATTTTGCATGTGAATGCTTAAGATTATGAAGTAATTGGTCTCGCGTTTTGTGGGTGGGGTGGTGAATCAATTGTTGGGATATTTACTATAGTACCTTCAATTATAGATAATTTCAGGTTAATAGACTCTTTTATGAAATGTCCATTTGTGTGGTGGGGAGTACAAAAGGGAGTGCCTGAGTAGTGCTTTTTCCTGATGTGCACTCTGCCCGATTAAGTATTCAGTATCTTGTCCATTGACTGCTTCTCGTATGTTGGTCCAAGCAACAATGGTTTTTTTTTTTTTTTTTTTTTGCCACCCTCCTAAATGCACATGCTGAGAGGCATCGTTTGAGAGCTGTTTGTCTATTAACTAAGATTTTTTGAGGTATGAATTGTAAATTTCACATTGGATGATCCCTCGCCGTGGGGCCGCTTTCTTCGGGATTTGTAAATTTACCAGCGATGACTTTAGAATTGACTGCAAGGGGGGGGGACACATGGCACAGTGGTTAGCACTGCTGCCTGCGGTGCTGAGGACCCGGGTTCGAATCCTGGCCATGGGTCACTCTCCATGTGGAGTTTGCACATTCTCCTCGTGTGCGTGGGTTTCACCCCCACAACCCAAAGATGTGCAGGTTAGGTGGATTGGTCATGCTAAATTGTCCTTTAATTGGACTAAAAATAATTGGGTACTCTAAATTTATAAAAAAAAGAACTGACTGCAGACCCTGAAATTTGAGTGAACCTCCGCTTCGGGCTGACTTGGTAAACTTTTTTTGTTTTCGAGTACCCAATTATTTTTTCCAATTAAGAGGCAATTTAGCGTGGCCAATTACCTAAACCTTCTCCCCCCCCCCCCCCCCAATTTTTTCCAAAGGAGACCATAAGATATAGGAGCAGAATTAGGCCACTCGGCTCAGTGAGTCTGCTCCACCATTCAATCATGGCAGATATTTTTCTCATCCCCATTCTCCTGCCTTCTCCCCATAACCCCTTTATTAATCAAGAACCTATCTATCTCTGTCTTAAAGACACTCGGTGATTTGGCCTCCACAGCCTTGTGTGGCGAAGAGTTCCACAGATTCACCACCCTCTGGCTGAAGCAATTCCTCCTCATCACTTGTTTTAAAGGATCGTCCCTTTAGTCTGAGATGGTGTCCTCTGCTTCTAGCTTTTCCAACAAGTGGAAACATACTCTCCACGTCCACTCTATCCAGGTCTCACAGTATCCTGTAAGCAGAGCCTTATACACCCTCAGAAGTACATCCCTGGTCTTGTACCCGAGCCCTCTTGACATGAATGCTAACATTGCATTTGCCTCCTTAACTGCCGACTGAACCTGCATGTTAACCTTGAGAGAATCATGAACAAGGACTCCCAAGTCCCTTTGTGCTTCTGATTTCCCCATTTAGAAAATAGTCTATGCCTAGATTCCTCCTTCCTAGATTCCTCCTTCCAAAGTGCATAACCTCACACTTTTCCATATTGTACTTCATTTGCCACTTCATTGCCCACTCTCCTAACCTGTCCAAATCCTTCGGCAGCCCCATTACTTCCTCAATACTATCTGTCCCTCTACAGATCTTTGTATCATCTGTGCCTTCAGTACCTCCTTCCAGATCATTAATGTATATTGTAAAAAGTTGAGGTCCCAGCACAGACCCCTGAGGCACACCACTAGTCACCGGCTGCCATCCTGAAAAGACCTCTTTATCCCCACTCTCTGTCTTCTGCCAGTCAGCCAATCCTCCTCCATGCCAGGATTGTACCCGTGACACCCATCCCCCCCCCCCCCCCCGGCTCCCGGATATTCCGACACACCAAAAGATCGCTACCTCTGGATTTCGCACCACCCTCAGCTTTAATAAGAACAAAGAACAAGGAAATGTACAGCACAGGAACAGGCCCTTCGGCCCTCCAAGCCCGTGCCGACCATGCTGCCCGACTAAACTACAATCTTCTACACTTCCTGGGTCCGTATCCCTCTATTCCCATCCTATTCATGTATTTGTCAAGATGCCCCTTAAATCATCCCTGCTCCACCACCTCCTCCGGTAGCAAGTTCCAGGCACCCACTACCCTCTGTGTAAAAAAACCTGCCTCGTACATCTACTCTAAACCTTGCCCCTCTCACCTTAAACCTATGCCCCCTAGTAATTGACCCCTCCACCCTGGGGAAAAGCCTCTGACTATCCATTCTGCCTATGCCCCTCATAATTTTGTATATCGCTATCAGGTCTCCCCTCAACCTCCTTCGTTCCAGTGAGAACAAACCGAGTTTATTCAACCGCTCCTCATAGCTAATGCCCTCCATACCAGGCAACATTCTGGTAAATCTCTTCTGCACCCTCTCTAGAGCCTCCACATCCTTCTGGTAGTTTGGCAACCAGAATTGAACACTATACTCCAAGTGTGGCCTAACTAAGGTTCTATACAGCTGCAACATGACTTGCCAATTCTTATACTCAATGCCCCGGCCAATGAAGGCAAGCATGCCGTATGCCTTCTTGACTACCTTCTCCACTTGTGTTGCCCCTTTCAATGACCTGTACTCCTAGATCTCTTTGACTTTCAATACTCTTGAGGGTTCTACCATTCACTGTATATTCCCTACCTGCATTAGACCTTCCAAAATGCATTACCTCACATTTGTCCGGATTAAACTCCATCTGCCATCTCTCCGCCCAAGTCTCCAAACAATCTAAATCCTGCTGTATCCTCCGACAGTCCTCATCGCTATCCGCAATTCCACCAACCTTTGTGTCGTCTGCAAACTTCCTAATCAGACCAGTTACATTTTCCTCCAAATCATTTATATATACTACAAACAGCAAAGGTCCCAGCACTGATCCCTGTGGAACACCACTGGTCACACCCCTCCAATGAGAAAAGCATCCTTCCATTGCTACTCTCTGCCTTCTATGGCCTAGCCAGTTCTGTATCCACCTTGCCAGCTCACCCCTGATCCCGTGTGACTTCACTTTTTGGACTAGTCTACCATGAGGGACCTTGTCAAAGGCCTTACTGAAGTCCATATAGACAACATCCACTGCCCTACCTGCATCAATCATCTTAGTGACCTCTTCGAAAAACTCAATCAAGTTAGTGAGACACGACCTCCCCTTCACAAAACCGTGCTGCCTCTCACTAATACGTCCATTTGCTTCCAAATGGGAGTAGATCCTGTCTCGAAGAATTCTCTCCAGTAATTTCCCTACCACTGAAGTAAGGCTCACCGGCCTGTAGTTCCCGGGAATATCCTTGCTACCCTTCTTAAGCAGAGGAACAACATTGGCTATTCTCCAGTCCTCCGGGACATCCCCTGAAGACAGCGAGGATCCAAAGATTTCTGTCAAGGCCTCAGCAATTTCCTCTCCAGCCTCCTTCAGTATTCTGGGGTAGATCCCATCAGGCCCTGGGGACGTATCTACCTTAATATTTTTTAAGACGCCCAACACCTCGTCTTTTTGGATCTCAATGTGACCCAGGCTATCTACACGCCCTTCTCCAGACTCAACATCTACCAATTTCTTCTCTTTGGTGAATACTGATGCAAAGTATTCATTTAGTACCTCGCCCATTTCCTCTGGCTCCACACATAGATTCCCTTGCCTATCCTTCAGTGGGCCAACCCTTTCCCTGGCTACCCTCTTGCTTTTTATGTACGTGTAAAAAGCCTTGGGATTTTCCTTAACCCTATTTGCCAATGACTTTTCGTGACCCCTTATAGCCCTCCTGACTCCTTGCTTAAGTTCCTTCCTACTTTCCTTATATTCCTCGCAGGCTTCGTCTGTTCCCAGCTTTTTAGCCCTGACAAATGCCTCCTTTTTTCTTTTTGACGAGGCCTACAATATCTCTCGTCATCCAAGGTTCCCTGAAAATTGACGTTTTTATCCTTCTTCCTCACAGGAACATGCCGGTCCTGAATTCCTTTCAACTGCCACTTGAAAGCCTCCCACATGTCAGATGTTGATTTGCCCTCAAACATCCGCCCCCAATCTAGGTTCTTCAGTTCCCGCCTAATATTGTTATAATTAGCCTTCCCCCAATTTAGCACATTCATCCTAGGACCACTCTTATCCTTGTCCACCAGTACTTTAAAACTTACTGAATTGTGGTCACTGTTACCGAAATGCTCCCCTACTGAAACATCTACCACCTGGCCGGGCTCATTCCCCAATACCAGGTCCAGTACCGCCCCTTCCCTAGTTGGACTGTCTACATATTGTTTTAAGAAGCCCTCCTGGATGCTCCTTACAAACTCTGCCCCATCTAAGCCCCTGGCACTAAGTGAGTCCCAGTCAACATTGGGAAGTTGAAGTCTCCCATCACCACAACCCTGTTGTTTTTACTCTTTTCCAAAATCTGTCTACCTATCTGCTCCTCTATCTCCCGCTGGCTGTTGGGAGGCCTGTAGTAAACCCCCAACATTGTGACTGCACCCTTCTTATTCCTGATCTCTACCCATATAGCCTCACTGCCCTCGGAGGTGTCCTTTCGCAGTACAGCTGTGATATTCTCCCAAACCAGTAGCGCAACTCCGCCTCCCCTTTTACATCCCCCTCTATCCCGCCTGAAACATCTAAATCCTGGAACGTTTAGCTGCCAATCCTGTCCTTCCCTCAACCAGGTCTCTGTAATGGCAACAACATCATAGTTCCAAGTACTAATCCAAGCTCTACGTTCATCTGCCTTACCCGTAATACTTCTTGCATTAAAACATATGCACTTCAGGCCACCAGACCTGCTGTGTTCAGCAACTTCTCCCTGTCTGCTCTGCCTCAGAGCCACACTGTCCCTATTCCCTAGTTCTCCCTCAATGCTCTCACCTTCTGACCTATTGCTCCCGTGCCCACCCCCCTGCCATACTAGTTTAAACCCTCCGTGTGACACTAGCAAACCTCGCGGCCAGGATATTTATGCCTCTCTGGTTTAGATGCAACCCGTCCTTCTTATACAGGTCGCACCTGCCCTGGAAGAGCTCCCAGTGGTCCAGATAATGGAAACCCTCCCTCCTACACCAGCTGTTTAGCCGCGTGTTTAGCTGCTCTATCTTCCTATTTCTAGCCTCACTGGCACGTGGCACAGGGAGTAATCCCGAGATTACAACCCTCTAGGTCCTGTCTTTTAACTTTCTGCCTAGCTCCCTGAACTCCTGCTGCAGGACCTCATGCCCCTTCCTGCCTATGTCGTTAGTACCAATATGTACAACTACCTCTGCCTGTTTGCCCTCTCCCTTCAGGATGCCCTCTACCCGTTCGGAGACATCCTGGACCCTGGCACCAGGGAGGCAACATACCATCCTGGAGTCTCTTTCACGTCCACAGAAGCGCCTATCTGTGCCCCTGACTATAGAGTCCCCTATTACTATTACTCTTCTGCGCTTTGACCCTCCCTTCTGAACATCAGAGCCAGCCGTGGTGCCACTGCTCTGGCTACTGCTGTTTTCCCCTGATAGGCTATCCCCCCCCGACAGTATCCAAAGGTGTATATCTGTTTGAGAGGGGGACAACCACAGGGGATTCCTGCACTGACTGCCTGCCCTTTCTGGTGGTCACCCATTTCTCTGCCTGCACCTTGGGTGTGACCACATTTACATAACTGCGATCTATGACGCTTTCCGCCACCTGCATGCTCCTAAGTGCATCCAATTGCTGCTCCAACCGAACCATGCGGTCTGTGAGGAGCTCCAGTTGGGTGCACTTTCTGCAGATTAAGCCATCCGGGCCGCTGGAAGCCTCCCGGACCTGCCACATCTCACAGTCCGAGCACAGCACCCCTCTAACTGACATTGCGTCAATTAATTAAAATAAAAAAAAAAAAAAATAAAAAAAAAAAATTTGAATATTTTTTTTTAAATTTCAACGTTACTGTTAACTATCTGTTTCCTAGCACTAGATTTCTAATAGAAATGCGAAAGCTAAATATAGTACTCTCCGATCTCTGGCTTAGATATCCCTCTAAATTATAATTAAGTAATTATGTTTAATTAGTTACCAATGCTCAATTTTTTTTAATTTAGTGTAGAATCCCAACCAGCCACTCAGGCCACATCTTTTCTGTGATGTCACTTCAGTTTCCCCCCAACACACACACAATTTGAAAAAGGTACAAAAGTAAAAATGAGTAAAAATCACTTACTTACCTTAAAAATACTTCTTTTTTAAAAAAAAAAATATTTTATTCAAGATTTTTTGGCCAAACATAACAGTACGTAGTGTTTCTTTTAAACAACAATAAAGCAATACAAAATAACAGTGGCCAGTTTTAAACCAATAAATAAATAATATATGAACAGAAACAAAAACCAAACTGAATGGCAACTGCCTGGTCAAAAATAAATACTCTCCAAAGATACAATCCAACAGTCCAATATACATTACCTAAAACAAGTGCCTATACATATACAATAACATCCCTGAGAGTCTGTCCGATTTCCCCCCCCCTCCCCGCTGGGTTGCTGCTGTTGTCTTCTTCTTTTCCATTCCCTCTATCTTTCTGTGAGGTAGTCGCCGAACGGTTGCCACCGCCTGGTGAACCCTTGAGCCGAACCCCTTAGTACGAACTTAATCCGTTCTAACTTTATAAACCCTGCCATGTCGTTTATCCAGGTCTCCACACCCGGGGGTTTGGCTTCCTTCCACATTAACAATATCCTGCGCCGGGCTACTAGGGACGCAAAGGCCAAAACATCAGCCTCTCTCGCCTCCTGCACTCCCGGCTCTTCTGCAACCCCAAATATAGCCAACCCCCAGCCTGGCTCGACCTGGGCCCCCACCACCTTCGAAAGCACCTTTGCCACCCCCACCCAGAACCCCTGTAGTGCCGGGCATGACCAGAACATGTGGGTGTGATTCGCTGGGCTTCTCGAGCATCTCCCACACCTATCCTCTACCCCAAAAAATCTACTGAGCCGTGCTCCAGTCAAATGCGCCCTGTGTAGAACCTTGAATTGTATCAGGCTTAGCCTGGCACACGAGGACGATGAGTTTACCCTACGTAGGGCATCAGCCCACAGCCCCTCCTCAATCTCCTCCCCCAGCTCTTCCCATTTCCCTTTCAGCTCATCTACCATGATCTCCCCCTCGTCCCTCATTTCCCTATATATGTCCGACACCTTACCATCCCCCACCCATGTCTCTGAGATCACTCTATCCTGCACCTCCTGCGTCGGGAGCTGTGGGAATTCCCTCACCTGTTGCCTCGCAAAAGCCCTCAGTTGCATATACCGAAATGCATTCCCTTGGGGCAACCCATATTTTTCCGTCAGCGCTCCCAGACTCTCAAACGTCCCATCTACGAACAGATCTCTCAATTGTGCTACCCCTGCTCTTTGCCATGCTCCAAATCCCCCATCCATTCTCCCCGGAACAAACCTATGGTTATTTCTTATCGGGGACCGCACCGAAGCTCCCGTCTTTCCCTATGCCGTCTCCACTGCCCCCAAATTTTCAATGTAGCCACCACCACCGGGCTTGTGGTGTATTTCTTCGGTGAGAACGGCAACGGTGCCGTCACCATAGCTTGTAGGCTAGTCCCACTGCAGGACGCCCTCTCCAATCTCTTCAACGCGGCTCCCTCCTCTTCTCCCATCCACTTACACACCATTGAAATATTGGCGGCCCAGTAGTACTCACTTAGGCTCGGTAGCGCCAGCCCCCCACTGTCCCTACTACGCTGCAAAAATCCCCCCCTCACTCTCTGGGTCTTCCCGGCCCCCCCACAACTCCTAATACTCTTCTCGATTCTTTTGAAAAAAGCCTTCGTGACCACCACCGGGAGGCACTGAAACACAAAAAGGAATCTCGGGAGGACCACCATTTTAACCGACTGCACCCTCCCTGCCAGTGACAGGGACACCATGTCCCACCTCTTAAAGTCCTCCTCCATCTGATCCACCAACCGCGTTAAATTAAGCCTATGTAATGTACCCCAATTCTTGGCTATCTGGATCCCCAAGTACCGAAAGTCTCTTGTTACCTTCCTCAACGGTAAATCCTCTATTTCTCTGCTCTGCTCCCCTGGATGCACCACAAACAACTCCCTTTTCCCCATGTTCAATTTATACCCTGAAAAATCCCCAAACTCCCCAAGTATCCGCATTATCTCTGGCATCCCCTCCGCCGGGTCCGCCACATATAGCAACAAATCATCCGCATACAGAGATACCCGGTGTTCTTCTCCTCCCCTGAGTACTCCCCTCCACTTCCTGGAACCCCTCAATGCTGTGGCCAGGGGCTCAATCGCCAGTGCAAACAATAACGGGGACAGAGGACATCCCTGCCTCGTCCCTCGATGGAGCCGAAAATAATCAGACCCCTGTCCATTCGTGACCACGCTCGCCATCGGGGCCCTATACAGCAACTGTACCCATCTGATATACCCATCTCCAAAACCAAATCTCCTCAACACCTCCCACAAATAATCCCACTCCACTCTATCAAATGCTTTCTCGGCATCCATCGCCACTACTATCTCCGTTTCCCCCTCTGGTGGGGCCATCATCATTACCCCTAACAGCCTCCGTATATTCGTGTTCAGCTGTCTCCCCTTCACAAACCCAGTTTGGTCCTCATGAACCACCCCCGGGACACAATCCTCTATCCTCGTTGCCATTACCTTGGCCAGAATCTTAGCGTCCACGTTCAGGAGGGAAATAGGCCTATAGGACCCGCATTACAGCGGGTCTTTTTCCTCCTTTAGGAGGAGTGATATCGTTGCCTCTGACATAGTCGGGGGCAGCTGCCCCCTTTCCCTCGCCTCATTAAAGGTTCTCATCAGTAGCGGGGCCAGCAAGTCCATATATTTCCTATAGAATTCAACTGGGAATCCGTCTGGTCCCGGGGCCTTCCCCGCCTGCATGCTCCCAATCCCTTTCACTACTTCCTCCGTCTCAATCTGTGCTCCCAGTCCCGCCCTCTCCTGCTCCTCCACCTTAGGAAATTCCAGCTGATCCAGAAAGCACAACATTCTCTCCTTCCCGTCCGGGGGCTGAGCTTCATATAATCTTTCATAAAATGCCTTGAACACTCCATTCACTCTCTCCGCTCCCTGCTCCATCTCTCCCTCCTCATCTCTCACCCCCCCCTATCTCCCTCGCTGCTCCCCTTTTCCTCAGTTGGTGGGCCAGCAACCTGCTCGCCTTCTCCCCATATTCGTCCTGTATACCCTGTGCCTTCCTCCATTGTGCCTCTGCATTACCCGTAGTCAACAAGTCAAATTCTACATGTAGCCTTTGCCTTTCCCTGTACAGTCCCTCCTCCGGTGCCTCCGCATATTGTCTGTCCACCCTCAGAAGTTCTTTCAACAACCGCTCCCATTCCCTACCCTCCTGCTTTCCTTTATGTGCCCTAATAGATATCAGCTCCCCTCTAACCACTGCCTTCAGTGCCTCCCAGACCACTCCCACCTGAACCTCCCCATTATCTTTCAATGCACCCCCTCACCCTTAAACACACCCCCTCATCTGCCAATAATCCCATGTCCATTCTCCAGGGTGGACGCTGTTCTTTTTCCTCCCCTATCTCCAGGTCCACCCAATGTGGAGCGTGATCCGAAATAGCTATAGCCGTGTACTCCGTCCCCGTCCCTGTCACCTTCGGGATCAGTGCCCTTCCCAAAACAAAAAAGTCTATCCGTGAATAAACTTTGTGGACATAGGAGAAAAACGAAAACTCCTTGCTCCTAGGTCTACTAAATCTTCAGGGGTCTACTCCTCCCATCTGCTCCATAAAGTCCTTAAGCACCCTAGCTGCAGCCGGCCTCCTTCCGGTCCTGGACCTAGATCTGTCCAGCCCTGGGTCCAGAACCGTATTAAAATCTCCACCCATTACCAACTTCCCCACCTCTAGGTCCGGGATACGTCCTAACATACGCCTCATAAAGTTGGCATCATCCCAGTTCGGGGCATATACGCTCATAGATTTTGTAGAATTTACAGTGCAGAAGGAGGCCATTCGGCCCATCGAGTCTGCACCGGCTCTTGGAAAGAGGACCCTACCCAAGTTCAGCACCTCCACCCTGTCCCCATAACCCAGTAACCCCACCCAACACTAAGGGCAATTTTGGACACCAAGGGCAATTTAGCACGGCCAATCCACCTAACCTGCACATCTTTGGACTGTGGGAGGAAACCGGAGCCCCCGGAGGAAACCCACGCACACACAGGGAGAACATGCAGACTCCGCACAGACAGTGACCCAAGCCGGAATCGAACCTGGGACCCTGGAGCTGTGAAGCAATTGTGCTTTCCACAAGGCTACCGTACTGCTCCACTAAGACCACCGCCTCCCCTTGCAATTTGCCACTCACCATCACGTATCTGCCCCCACTATCCGCCACTATGGTCTTTGCCTCAGACATTACCCGCTTCCCCACTAGTATAGCTACCCCCCTGTTTTTTGCGTCTAGCCCCGAATGAAACACCTGCCCCACCCATCCTTTGCGTAGTCTGACCTGGTCTATCAGTTTCAGATGCATCTCCTGCAGCATAACCACATCTGCCTTAAGTTTCTTTCGGTGTGCGAGTACCCGTGCCCTCTTAATCGACCCGTTCAGCCCTCTCTCATTCCACGTGATCAGCCGGGTTGGGGGGCTCTTTACCTCTTTCCCCCCCCCCCCTCCTTGTCGACTAGCCATCTCCTTTTTCAATCCCGCTCCTCACCCGGTTCCCACGTAGCCGTATCTCCCCCCCAATGGCGCCCTCCCGCCCCGACCACCCCACCCCATACCAGCTCCCCCTTCTCCCCAGCAGCAGCAACCCAGTTAACCCCCCCCCCCCCCCCCCTACTAGATCCCTCACTAGTGTAATTGCACCCCCCATGTTGCTCCCAGAAGTCAGCAAACTCTGGCCGACCTCGGCTTCCCCCCCGTGACCTCGGCTCCCACTGTGCGAGGCCCCCTCCTTCCTGCTTCCCTGTTCCCGCCATGATTACCATAGCGCGGGAACAAAGCCCGTGCTTCCCATTTGGCCCCGCCCCCAATGGCCGGCGCCCCAGCTCCTTCCCCAGCGAGAAAAGTTACAGGGTCGCAGGATTAACAACTTGGGAAATCATCTCTTCCCCCTTTTTCCCCCTCTTCACCCCACATATTCGCCCCACCACTTTGTCCCAAACGTTCTTTTTCTAGCCCGCTTATTCCAGTTTCTCCTCGACAATAAATGTCCACACCTCTTCTGCCGTTTCAAAGTAGTGGTGTTTCCCTTGATGTGTGACCCACCGTCTTGCCGGCTACAGCATTCCAAATTTAACCTTCCTTTTGTGCAGCACTGCCTTGGCCCGATTAAAGCTTGCCCTCCTGCTCGCCACCTCCGCACTCCAATCTTGATATACGCGGATCACCGCGTTCTCCCACCTACTGCTCAGAGTTTTCTTTGCCCATCTGAGGACCATCTCTCTGTCCTTATATCGGAGAAATCTCACCACTATGGCTCGAGGAATTTCTCCAGCCCTCGGTCTTCGCACCATAACTCTATAGGCTCCCTCCACCTCCATCGGGGCCTCCGATCCCATTAACGAGTGCAGCATCGTGCTCACATATGCCCCGACGTCTGCCCCTTCTGCACCTTCGGGAAGACCAAGAATCCTTAAATTCTTCCTCCTCGCATTATTCTCCAGCACCTCCAGCCTTTCCACACACCTTTTGTGTTGTGCCTCGTGCATCTCTGTCTTCACCACCATGCCCTGTATGTCGTCCTCATTCTCAGCAGCCTTTGCCTTCACGACCCGAAGCTCCTGCTCCTGGGTCTTTTGCTCCTCCTTTAGCCCTTCAATCGCCTGTAATATCGGGGCCAACAGCTCCTTCTTCACCTCCTTTTTAAGTTCTTCCACGCAATGCCGCAGGAACTCTTGTTGGTCAGGGCCCCATATTAAACTGCCTCCTTCCGACGCCATCTTGCTTTGTGCCTGCCTTCCTGGCTGCTGCTCTAGAGGATCCACCGCAATCCGGCCACTTTCCTCTCCTTTTTCCATCCGTGTCCAGGGGGGATTCCCTTCTGGTTTACCGCAAGGTGTTTTTAGCCGTTAAAATTGCTGTTGGGGCTCCTATTAAGAGCCCAAAAGTCCTTTCCACCGGGAGCTGCCGAAACGTGCGACTTAGCTGGTCATCGCCGCCCCCGGAAGTAGCTTTAATACTTCTGACACTACATCAGCAAACCCCTGCCAGAAACTCCTCTGCCTCAGACATGCCCAAAACATATGGACATGGTTCGCAGGACCCCCCGCATAGCGCCCACACCTATCCTCCACCCATCAAAGAACCTGCTCATCCGGGCCATAGTCATGTGCGCCCTGTGTACCAGCTTAAATTGTATCAAGCTGAGTCTGGCACATGATGATGCATTGACTCGCCCAAGGGCCTCCTCTCATAATCCAGCCTCCAGCTCCCCACCCAGCTCTTCTTCCCACCCTCTTCACCTCCCCTAAATTCCCTTCGCCTTTCCTAAATTGCTGGCTTTCATCCTGTCTCTGGATTGTAAAATTGCTCCCGCTCTATTTCCCAATGTCTTATCCCTGTGGGCAAGTTTGAACCGTGGATTTCTTTACAGCTCTCTTGTAAAGTAAACAGATTGGCATCCTGCAACCCAGTAATTGTGTGAGGCGTAGTGTCTGGGGTGCCTTTGATTCTCACCTCGTTCTAAGCTGCTTTAAACACGAATGACACACAAGCTCAGCTGTGTTTTTTTTTTGTGCCTTGCAGTGACCTGAAAGTGAAGGTTGGAGAAAAGTGCATAAATGTTCACAAGTTTGTGTTGGCAGCACGCAGCGATTCCTGGAGCCTGGCAAACCTTGCCTCTACCCATGAACTAGACCTGTCAGGTTTGTGCACAAGTCTTGTTACCAAATTTGGTCTAAACCACTCTATTGACTTGTTGTCTTAATTTGGCACCATGGAGGGCAGGGTGGTGGTAGGCAATAGCCTGATGATTCTTTGCTTCAGTGGAGTGATGGGAGTTGGGAAGGACCCTTCCTGTTGATTCCCTTGTTTCCTATTTATTTTATTTTCTCATTTTTGATCCATGGATCTTTAATGGAGACATACCTTTAAGTCGAGCAGAGCAAGTGAAGAACTCCGAAGTTTCAAAATAATACTCTGCTCTGAAGTTTGTTCTTTTGAACCGGAGAACTCACAACTTTCTGACACCTGAGAGATCGGAAGGATTCTGTTCGATTGGTTGGCTGGTAGCCAATGGATTAGCGAGGGCCTGTATTCTGCCTGGCAACAGACAGCAAATGGGTCCTGCCAGGTGTTTTTTTTCCCCGAGAACCTGAGAGAAAGTTCTTAGAAGGATGAGAGGAGAGAATAAGATAGAACATAGAACATAGAACAGCACAGAACAGGCCCTTCGACCCTCTATGTTGTGCCGAGCATTGTCCGAAACGAAGATCAAGCTATCCCACTCCCAGTCATTCTGGTGTGCTCCATGTGCCTATCCAATAACCGCTTGAAAGTTCCTAAAGTGTCCCTCTCCACTATCACAGCAGGCAGTCCATTCCACACCCTAACCACTCAAGTAAAGAACCTACCTCGGACATCCTTCCTGGATCTCCTACCCTGAACCTTATAGTTATGCCCCCTTGTAACAGCTACATCCACCCGAGGAAACGGTCTCTGAACGTCCACTCTATCTATCCCCCTCATCATCTTATAAACCTCTAAGTCGCCTCTCATCCTCCTTTGCTCCAAAGAGAAAAGCCCTAGCTCCCTCAACCTTTCCTCATAAGACCTACCCTCCAAACTAGGCAGCATCCTGGTAAATCTCCTTTGCACCCTTTTCAATGCTTCCATATCCTTCCTATAGTGAGACGGTGTGTGACTGCGCTGTAGCCCAGAGTGTCATAACAATTGTTACTAACCAGAAACCAGGTGGAGTTGGAAAGCAGTTTTTTCGCTCCTTTTAATCCCTGCAATATTATCTAGTTGCTTTCAAGACTCTGGCTGCGATTGAACGGTCGTGTCGCACCAGATGCAAATCCGAGTGAGTTGTTTCGGTCGTATGAGAGTCTGAAATCGGGAACTGCGCTGGTCGCTGAACGGTTTCTGATCTAACCGGCTGCTCCCATTGGTGAGATCTAGATCGTGCTGCAGCGTGGCAAGAGGTAGCTACCATGGACTTGGGGCGAGGGACTCAACGGCCACGGGTGCATTGTGGACACCTCGGATGTACGGTAAAGTCCTATTCATCCTGGTGCCCAGCTGGTGGCCCACCTCATCCTTGAAAGGGGGCTCACGGTGGGTTGGGCCCATGTGTCAGTGGACTTACTGGAGGCCACTGCTGAGAAGGTGATCCTCGAGTCCTGCCCTACCTCCCCATGGAGCTCCTCCTCCCACCTCTATCTGATGGGGTGGTTAAATCCAGATAGGTGTCATTCCCACTCTGCCGCAAAGATATCCCCCAATGGCATATCCTCTTCCGGTGCCAGGTCTTTATCCGCCTGGCTCAGCAGGAGGTTTTAGAGGAAAGTACTTTGCGGTCCCCTACCAAAGGAAGATCCTTTGTGTCTTCTGGTCCATGGACGGCGTGATCTCCCTCCACTGACACTGCGCGCCCCCCCCCCCCCCCCAAAAAGGTGTGTGCGCACGCGCACCAATACCTTGGCTGCCGGCGCTCACCCAGCAACATCCCCAGCCCGTCGACATTTTGTTGACGGGCCCAAAAACTTTTCAGCGTAGGCCCCTGAGGGTGGCGGTGGTGAGGTGCGCAACCCGGAACTGGAGGGCACTTTGCCACTGCCACGGATTTGCGGCCGGAACGTCGAGCGAAGAGTGGACAACCCGGGGTGGCTTCCAGAGACTCTGGTCTTGCCAGTGGATGACCCTCTTTCCCTGTAAATGGCTTCACTCCATGGAGGAGGAGAGGGGATGGGAAGAGGATGCCCCCCCGCCCCCCCGTTCTCTCCAGTGAGGTGTGGGTGACTCCCTGATTTCCCCTCAATCATGCCCAGCCCCAGAAGGAAAAGGGGCAGAGGGACGGTGAGGAAAACCCCTACTTTGTCGCCGCATCCTGCCGGTGACCCAGCGTAGGGGCTGGAGCAAGGGTCTGCACCACCGCTTCCCTCAGGGGCCTATGCTGAAAAGTTTTCGGGCCCGTCCACAAAACGTCGACGGGGCAGCACGGTAGCCTTGTGGATAGCACAATTGCTTCACAGCTCCAGGGTCCCAGGTTCGATTCCGGCTTGGGTCACTGTCTGTGCGGAGTCTGCATGTCCTCCCCGTGTGTGCGTGGGTTTCCTCCGGGTGCTCCGGTTTCCTCCCACAGTCCAAAGATGTGCAGGTTAGGTGGATTGGCCATGATAAATTGCCCTTAGTGTCCAAAATTGCCCTTGGTGTTGGGTGGGGTTACTGGGTTGTGGGGATAGGGTGGAGGTGTTGACTTTGGGTGGGGTGCTCTTTCCAAGAGCCGGTGCAGACTCGATGGGCCGAATGGCCTCCTTCTGCACTGTAAATTCTATGATAATTCTATGATAATTCCCTCTGGCCCGGGACCCCAGTAGGAGCATGAGAGGAACCTGCCTGTTGACAGTCCTGGTGGTGGGATTGAAGCTAGTTGGTGGGCCCGTGCTGTCTGCCAGACCCAGGAGGGAGTCAATTGCTTGGTGGTGGGCATGGAGGGTGCATTAGAAACTCCCTGCATTGAGGTGGAGGGCTCATTACCGCCTGACGCGGGGGACGAGAATCTACCACATTTTGATTTGAGTTTTTTTTTAAAATGCTTCCATAGATAGTTTAGGCAGTGCCCTATTAGGGCCCCCACCCCCTTTTTTGCTTCCCCATTTCCTTTCCTTTGTTCGCTTGGTGGCACGAAGAGCCCTCTGCCTTACTGCAGAGAACCTCAAATGCACCCTCCATGCTCAACACCTTCCCGTACGTTTGCAGGTAGCTGCAAGTGGAGATCACCCCATTGGTGGCCACCGATACCTGCAGGCCGTGTGTTTGCTGTCGCCTGTTCTGTTGCTGTGGCCTGGAGTGAGGATTGGGTCGGGGTGGATTGACCTGAAGGTGGCGATTGGACAGACTGACCTGGCTGCGCAGTGGGGCATTGCTGCTGTCCTTGTACTGTTGCCTGTATGATGTTCTCGGCCTGGAGGCTGCCACCTCCTCTGGTTCTGTGGCATGGAGCGAGGAAAAGGGTGCCGAGCGATGTCTTGCCACTGACTTTGGAACAGAGGCGAGGGTATCCGGTTTCTCCTTCAGCGCACCCTGCAACATGTGACCGTCCGGGGTGCTTTTTTTTTTCACCGCTGGGACTCTACCGCTGGGAACTGCAAGAGGGGAGCACGAGGCTGACTGGCCCAGATAGACACCTTTAGTGGGTATTGCAGGCATGCTCTCGTGGTCTGCTACTGACCATGTGTTGCTGCCTGTTTACAGTTCAGCGTGTATTTGGTTTTCTTTGTTCAACTGCACTGTTGTGGTTTTGTGTTTGTACTGTTTGGTTTTGCCCAATAAGCAAAATATTCCCAAGTGGATTCCCGTGGGTAGCCGTGCCATGTCACAGGCGAGTGTTATTGCCTAGTATCCCAATCACACTGAGGCCTGGACACTGGAGGCTTCAACACTGCAGGGGCAGCGGCCAACAATCAAACACCCAAGAGCTGGGCTTCAACACTGACCGGAGGGAACCCGCACCCGGTCCAAGGATTGTTATCGGCTGAGGTCCCGTGCCCATGGGCCCCTGCTGTAGCTGCAGGTGTGTGTGCAAGATGGGGTCCCCCAGCACAACTGGCTTGTTGGATGGCACCTTGAGATGGCAGGGAGTGTAAGGGTGGGGGAGGCTTGAGGGATTTGAGGGTACTAGGGTGAAAGTCATAACTGGTGGTCGGTCGCTCTCCCTTTGCTTTTCCTTACAGATATCACATTATGGATGATATTGTAAACCTTGTGGTGGTAGCCCAGGCGGCTAAATGCCAAAGAAGGTAGTGGCAGCAACGTCGACAGCAGCTCAAGGCAGCAGCCCATGTGCAGGGGCCGGCCCCACACCCTGAGGACCCGGTTGCCCATCATGCCAGGGAGGGACCCGCAGGGAAGGCCAGAGGTGGCCCAAGGTGTGCAGGCTGATCATTTGAAGAGGGGCTGTTTAGCACAGGGCTAAATCGCTGTCTTTGAAAGCAGACCAAGGCAGGCCAGCAGCACGGTTCAATTCCCGTACCAGCCTCCGCGAACAGGCGCCGTAATATGGCGACTAGGGGCTTTTCACAGTAACTTCATTTGAAGCCTACTTGTGACAATAAGCAATTTTAATTTTTTAATTCGAGATGTCGGACAGCATGTTCCGCAGGAGGCTCTGCCTCAAGAAGATGGTGCAGTACCTGTGCTATATCCTTGTGGATCTGGCACCGTGGAGGAGGAAGATACCTGCTCCCGGTGACCATGAAGATCACCGCAGTCCTGAATCGTTACGCCTTGGGTTCATTCCAGTGCTTGAATGGGGACATGTTTGACATATCCCAAGTTATAGTCCACAAGTGGATCCATGAATCGAGGATGCCCTATCTGCCTGGGCAGCTAACTATATAATCTTTGACCTGGACCAAGCTCATCAGGATGCCCGTGCAACAGGATTCTCTACCATTGCCGGGATGCCCCAGGTCCAGGGGGTAATAGATGGCATGCATGTCACCTTGCGCAGTCCGGGAGCGCTTTTCATTAACGGGAAGGGGTTCCACCATCTGAATGTTTAACTTGTGTGCGACCACCTCCTCAAGATCAAGCATATGTGTGCACGCTTCCCTGGGAGTGTGCACTACGTCCTGGGCAGTCGGAGATCCCTGGTGTCTTTGAGGGATACCCAAGGGTGAGAGCCTTGCCTTTGGGGGATAAATCTTAGTTCCTGGCTAATGATGCCAGAGTGTTGACCGATGCGGAGATACGAAAAAATAAGGCCCATGAGGCCACCTGGGCTATCATTGAACGGGGCATCGGACTGCTTTAAAATGCGGTTCCCATGCCTTGACCCCTCCAGCAGATAATGAATGGCTTAGATAGGGTGGATGTAGGGAAGTTGTTGCCATTAGCAGGGGAGACTAGGACCCGGGGGCACAGCCTTCGAATAAAAGGGAGTCAATTTAGAACAGAGATGAGGAGAAATTTCTTCAGCCAGAGAGTGGTGGGTCTGTGGAATTCATTGCCACAGAGGGTAGTGGAGGCCGGGACGTTGAGTGTCTTTAAGACAGAAGTTGATAAATTCTTGATTTCTCGAGGAGTTAAGGGCTATGGAGAGAGAGCGGGTAAATGGAGTTGAAATCAGCCATGATTGAATGGTGGAGTGGACTCGATGGGCCGAATGGCCTTACTTCCACTCCTATGTCCCCCCCCGATAAGAGGGTCGCCTGCTTTGTAGTGGTCTGTGTCTTCCACAGCCTGGCACAGCTGTGGGGAGGCATGGTGCAGGAGGAAGAACGTTGTTTTGTCAGACGAGGAGGAGTGGACCAGGAGGGGCTGGTTGATGAGCCAGGGAAGGACCAGAGGGACGATGGGAGACCGGCAGTGACGACGGTCCGCATGCCCAGAGAGACCGGAAGGCCCTCCTCATAACCTGCTTCCCATAGGGTGTGACTTAATCCGCCATCTCCTCCCCTGCCCCCACCTGATCCAGCTGTCCCTCGCCCTGCCAGATCTAGGACCACTGTGCCCAGGAATACTGGGAGAGGGGCGTGCGGGCTGGCCCGCAGTACGGGTGAAGTGACTGGCTTCACACATCTGTGTAAATGTTTTTTTTCCCAATAAGGGACAAGTTTGCATGGTCGGTCCATCTTTGGGTTGTGGGGGTGAGACCCACACAGACACTGACGTGTGCAAACTCCACACAGACAGTGGGCTGGGATCGAATCTTGGTCCTTGTCCTAACTGTCCTAGCTAGTGATGGTACACTTTGTTCCCTCAATGATCCTTAATCTTCTTGGCTATCCGCGCTCTGCAGCTATGTCTAGCTGTCCCAGGATGCACATCAGAGGTGCAGGCTGCTTACTGCGGTCTTTGATACACCTGGTGGGCATCCTCTGGAGGGGCCTGGCTGACGTGCTGGTGGTACATGCCTCACCGAGCCATCGAGGCGGCAGCTGGCAGCCTCTGGAGGGCTGGTGACCGCCGTCGTCTCCCTGCATGGAGGTTCCAGGTTGGCCTGCAGCGCTCCTCGTCGGTGGCCATAGGGCCCTGGGGGGGTCACCTTGGGACGGAGGGGCAGCTTGATTGAGCTCCAGAAGCCCCCTTGTCATCTGGCTCAGCGAGCCCTGACTGCTCCCCATTGTCCGCACCATGGTGTTCTTCTCTGACCAGACCATGTTCTGCAGTGCTTCGCCAGTGTCCACTTGTGCCTGGGACACTATCCTTAGCGACTGGGACATGCTCTGGAGGCCTCGGCAATGTCCACCTGAGACTGGGACATACTCTGCAGCACCTCAACAAGGTCCACCTGCATCTGGGGCATGGCCCCCAGTGACTGGAACATGCTGTTGAGGTGCTCCGCCTTGGCCGTCACAATGCCTTGGGAACCACCACTCGTGCTGCACCAGGCCTTCAACTGCAGCTGCGAAACTGAACCTGTGGCTTTTGGGACTCTTCCAATTGTTTATGGACCTGCTGGTGAGTCACTGACATCCCCTCTGAATCTCGTGACTGCATCCTAGCATCTGCATCAGCTCTGGCATAACCAGGTCCAAAGGCTCGTCATCTGACTGGGGCCCAGCTGGTACTGGGATGCAGCAACTGCTGTCGCCTCTGGATGATCCTCCCTCCACCTGATGTGCATCAACAACTGTGTGGTACTTATCAGATTATGCCTGCCCACTATTCTGCCCACCGAGGTTTGGCTCTGCGCTGGGGAGGGCGGGGATGATAGCTGAGATGCCTCAACGGTGCCATCCTCTGATTGTCCGCCAAGGTGTTCTCTTGCAAGACTGGGTGGGGAGGGGGCACCATGGATGGGCCAGCACATCAGATGGAGATTCTGTGGGAGAATGGACATGTGGTCAGTGGGAGGGAAGATCATTGTCTGGCGTGTGACGAATCATCTGGGTGGGGGCCAGTGGTTACTCGCCTCCGCGACGCAGACAGACCAATCCTTACGTCGGTGACCGATCTGTCCTCTGCCAGCCCCTCGACCCTGATATCTGGCACCCCACTGCCCGCCTGGGCCCCCTCCCATCTGTTATGGGCCAACTTCTTCTGTGGGGTCAGAGACAGGGCATTGTGAGCTGCACGCTTCATGCAGCGCTC
The DNA here is from genome assembly GCF_047496885.1 of Scyliorhinus torazame. NCBI lineage: Eukaryota > Metazoa > Chordata > Chondrichthyes > Carcharhiniformes > Scyliorhinidae > Scyliorhinus > Scyliorhinus torazame. The sequence goes on along the minus strand of NC_092718.1, from coordinate 148,837,372 downwards.
GGGTGGGGGGGGCATAGCTGGGTATAGGTGCTGGTGATGGGTGGGTTGTGCAGATGGGTTCCAGGGTGCAGGCACAGTATTGTGGTGGTGCAGTTCCAACCGCAAGGTTGTCAGGCAGGGTTAGTTCCACGGGTCCATTGCCAACTCGCCCCTGCGAGCCGGTTGAGTTAGTTGACCGTCTAGCAGCACTGGGTGGCGGTCCTCCTGGTGACTGTGGCTGATACTCCAACCCCCTCGGGAACAGTGTCCTGTCTGGACTCCTGCGTCCAACAGTTTGTCCAGGTTAGCATTTCCGAATCGTGGTGCAGGTCTCCTTGGTATCATGCCAGCATGTGGCCTGGATCTGTGGGATCTGTTTCAAGTACTGCTCCTCGTTAGCTGTTGGGCGCGGTCCAGGCAAATCAGTTGGCGGGACAGTCATTTCCGTCGTGAAACCTGTGGGACATCATTATTGACCCTAATTGGCGTTAGATACCTGTAGCGGTGTTGCTGGGTTGGGAAATACCTGGCAATTCCACTAGATTGCGCCCTCTATCGTTACTTCTGGAACTGAAAAGCAAGACCTGCGTGGAGTATATATGGCTCCTTGAGCCTGCTCCACTATTCAATTAGACATCTCACACATCAATCCATTTGCCACTGTTGCTAACTTTGCCTTAGTTTAATTGCTCTGTTTTATCACCTTGCTCTCGAGTCGCCAGGTACCTTTATGATACCGCCACGTGGTTCAAGTCCGAGTAATGATCAATAATCCAATACACCAATTAGTAAGATTTAAATCAAAGCACATTTATTATACACAGTAATCACTACTCATGCATAAATTCTAAGTCTAAGCTACTTCTTACAACTAACAGGCCTATACTTAACTTGGAACTGGCCCACCAGGTCAGGGAAACGAATGGCCTTTTGTTCGGGTTCTGAGCCTGCGGGATTCACATTTGGTACAGATTGGTAGCTAAGAGCGCCTATCTCGTAGCGAGCGTTGAAGTAAGACTTACTGGATATCGGCGGCGGCTGAACCTGTCACTGTCAAGGGTTGGTTCACGTTGCTGAGTGACCCGGTCAAGAAGAACGATTTGAACTTGGGCTTAATTCTTTTAGTCCCCAGGGGCTTCCCGCCTTTCGGGGCGGACCCTGTACCTGGTTCCAAGAGATTGGACTTTGTCCCAATCACTTGGTTCGATTTTCTCCAATGCTGGAGTGGTTCCCTGATCGATGGGCGGTCCTGAGGTGGTCATTCACCTCCCTTTGTGTAGGCTTCTGCTGCTGCCAAAGAGTCTGGTTTGGCTTTGTGTCTAAATGTTGCTCATTGTTCCCGGGGATTGCTCATTAATATGCAGATGGCTGGTGTTTTGTAATGGTGATGGTTGCCGGTATTGATATTGTCTGGCCTTTCCAGAGGTAAATACGCACTCAACCTGCAGCTGCTCGTTTGTGTCCTGTTGGCTGACTTTCCCATCAGCCTTTGCCGTTCGCCATTTTAAATCTGGAGTTAGCCATTTTAACTGGCTACACCACCCATATCCCTTGATTCCCTTACTCCCCACAAATCCATTCATCTCATCTTGAATATACTCAATGAGCATCTTCACCACCTAGGCAAAGAAATTTCTCCTAATTTTCAGCCCAAATGGCTGATATCTTATCCTGATTTGAGCCCCAATTCTAAACACTTTGGCCGAGAGAAACAGCCTCTTGGCGGCTCCAGCGTCAAACCTCAGAATTTCCATAACCGCACTTCTCACTCTTCTCCTAAACTCAAAGAATATAGTCCCATTCTATTCATTTTCTCAGAAACAAGGAAAAACTATTTGGAGCTCCAAATCTAGCTGACTTGGCAATTGTCACATCCGTCCAATGCAGCTCTTATTTTTCCTGAAAGTGCTGCACTTTCCAACATCGTTATCTTATTTTTCCTGACCGTTCTGCACTGATTCCAGAGTTATTGTTTCAAGGAAAAGCTACATCCTGTTGTCCCTTCTGGTTTTAACTAGAAAATTATACATGGCCCTGAAGAGCCTTATTTTGGGAGTATAGACTGGTCAGTACATGGGAAGCTGGATATGCTCGATTACCAATGTGTGTGGCTGTAGTGAGGACTGTTTTGTGGTCTGCGAGCTTGACAATATGTCACATGTGCATCTGTGGCTTAAAGTTTGTTTTTTTTTGTTAAATTTAGAGTACCCAATTTTTTTTTTTTCTAATTAAGGGGCAATTTAGCATGGCCAATCCACCTAGCCTACACATCTTTGGGTTGTGGTTTGGCTTGAAGCTCTGGCACAATCTACCTTTTTAACCATTACTGAATTTCTGGAGTCATTGTTTTTGCATAACCCCCACTGGCATGAGTAAATACAGCAGAGTAGCGCAGTTGGGGTTCTCTCCTGTTAAATACCGAAACATGAAAAAAGCTCCTTCATTCTGAATAGTTGCTCTTAATTTTCCCGGGAGTTCTTGCAGCTGCAACCAGCAATTTTGGAGCAAGGTCTAGGTCAGATTAATGGGTCTGAAAGCTGCCACACTCCCCCAGGCCTGAAGGCCTATACATGGATGCATTTGTTTTGATTTTCCAGAATTCGCTTGATTCTGGAACTGTCTCAGAATCTGTTCAAAAAAGGTGGGATTGAGAAAATGGGGAATTATAGGCCAGTTACCCTACAAGCCATTTAGCATGAATGTGTAGGATTAGTAATTTTATGAAGGGAAAATGGTGTTTAACAAATCCTATTCGTTTTTTTGCGGGTGCAACTAATTAAGTAGATAGGGTAGATATATTTTGATTTTCGTAACACATTTAATGTGGTGCCATGCAAGTTGTTACACCAGGTTAGGGCTCATGTGATTGGGGATGATATTATCATGCACGGACGATTGCTATCCGAGCAAATGAGGATAAAATGGGTCATTTTGGGGGGCAGCTGAGGATCCATTCTTTGGCCCTCAGCAATTCATAATTTACATTAACGATTTAGATGAGGGTAATACTTCCATGTTGGCTCATGTTTTTCCACCTCGCTTTACAAGTGGTGAGGAGAATCCAAGGAGGCCGATTAATTGATTGGACCAGGTGGTGGCAGATGGAGTACATTGTGGGGATTTTTGGAATTTGGGTGGGGGCAGGGGGGTAGAGGGGGGAGGGGGGGAGGGGGGGGAAGGAATGGGAAAGCAGAATATTTTTTGATGTGTAAAATTATATTCGGAAGGAATGAATTGTCCTTTAAACAAATCTGAGTTAGCATGTAGGGGAGATGGTGATATAGGACGAGTAATCCAGAAGCTGAGGCTAACACTTTGGGGACACTGGTTTGAATCCCACCACAGCAGCTGGTGGAATTTAAATAGCGGCTCAAGAAGTTGGATCACCACCTTCTCGAGGGCAATTGGGGGTCGACAACAGAAATACTCGCCTAGTCAGTGACGCCCATGTCTTGTGAAAGAATTAGGTACAAGTGTTTTATAAAGCAAATATTGACCATTGCTGCAAGGCATTCAAAGTATTAGGGCAGCACGGTAGCACACGTGGCTAGCACTGTGGCTTCACAGCTCCAGAGTCCCAGGTTCGATTCCCGGCTTGGGTCACTGTCTGTGAGGAGTCTGCACGTTCTCCCCGTGTCTGCGTGGGTTTCCTCTGGGTGTTCCGGTTTCCTCCCACAGTCCAAAGACGTGCAGGTTAGATGGATTGGCCATGATAAATTGCCCTTCGTGACCAAAAAGGACAGGAGGGGTTATTGGGTTACGGGGATAGGGTGGAAGTGAGGGCCTAAATGGGTCGGTGCAGACTCGATGGCCAAATGGCCTCCTCCTACGCTGTATGCTCTGTGTTGGTTTCAAAGCCTTGCTACTGTGAAGCAGGGCTTTGGTGAGACTACATCCCCAGTACTATGCCCAGATTTGAACTCCTTACCAAAGGAAGGGCATGCTTCCCTTGGAAAGGATACATCAAAGGTTCACTGATTCCTGAGATGAGAGGGATGTTCTCTTGAGATTCAGTAGAATGGGTCCCATTGTTCTCTGTGGGCAATCTCATTGAAACAGTTTTTGACAGGATAGATACCGAGAGGCTGTTTCCTTGTCTGAAGAGGCTAGAAGATAGGGGTCATAATCTAACCAGTCAGCTGTGAAGGGCTGAGGTGAAATTCTTCTGAATCTTTGGAATTCTCTACCCCAATGGGCTGTGATAAGTACGTTCAAGACTAAGATTGATCGATTTTTGGGGCAGCAAGGAAATCAAAGGATATGGGGATGGAACAGGAAAGTACTGTTGATAAAGTTCAGCCATGATCCTATTGATAAAGCAGGCTCAAAGTAGGGTGTGTCATGCCCCCCCTCCAATGTTTTCTCATTGTAAATGATTCTTTGTGTTTTCTGTTCTGTGCCAGATGCTGAGCCAGAAGTAACCATGGCGATGCTTCGATGGGTTTACAAGGATGAACTTGAGCTGAAGGAAGATGATGTATTCCTCACCAACCTAATGAAACTAGCTAATCGATTTCAACTATATCTCCTCCGAGAAAGGTAAATAGTTGACACTAATTCTCTCCGAAGAATGTGTTCTTAACTAGTGCCAACTTGATGACAGTTTATGGATGAACGCCACAGAAAAGTCAGTGGAATGATTCCTTGAGGGCGGTTGGTAAGAAGAAAGGAAGAAACATTTGTGGAGAAGAAGACCTGGGGAAAAATAAATCTGAATTCTAATCATGGATACAGTTATAACTGTGTGCATTCAGCTTGCTTTCTACACTAGGAGTGCAAAAGGTCTGGCGCTCCCTGTGATATACGAAGAGGTTCCCTGATTGGCCCATTAATCAAGGAACTCTTATTCCAATTGGCCAATCCAATTCCAATTAAGCCTAACATCGGTAGTGGGGAAAATTCTTGAATCCGTTATCAAGGACTTTATAGTGGAACATTTAGCAAGCAGAGGCAGGATCAGTCAGTCAGAATGGATTTATGAAGGGAAAAGCTGTTGGAATTCTTTGAAGATGTAACCAGTACAGCTGACAAGCGGAAAACAGTCGATGTGGTATAATTGGACTTTCTAGTTAGCTAGCGTGGGTGGCTCCCCCCGCCAATACCTCTTGCCCCCTTCCGCCCAGTCCCAGAGAAAGAAACACGAAAACAAACCCACCAATCCAACCCCTACAATTCACTAACATAACATTTAACCGTCGCAACACAGAACGCCATTAACTTGAACTCTGCAACAATGCAAAGAGAAGTAAATTTCAAATTTCAATACAAATCAGTAAAAAGAAAGTTGTAACATTTGTACATTTTCCAGCCGCTCAAACACAGTCCACAGTCTTTCTTCCAGTTCCGCTCTTCACGTCTGTCCCAAGCCTTCTGCCCTCACGAACGCCTCAGCCGCCTCCGCTGTCTCAAAATAAAAGTCTTTGACGTTACGTGTTACTCAACTTCGCCGGGTACAACACACCAAATCGCACCCCCTTCTTGTACAAAGCCGCCTTCACTCGCCCAAACGCCGCTCGTCTTTTTGCCAACTCCACCGTCCAGTCCTGGTAGATCCGAACCGCAGTACCATCCCACAGCATCTCGCGTTTCTGCTTCGCCCAGCTTAATACTTTCTCCTTCATGCAAAACTTATGGAAGCAGATAATTACTGCCTGTGGCGGCTCGTTCACTTTGGGCTTCGGCCTTAATGACCGATGAGCTCGGTCTAGCTCGTACAGGGTGGGGTTCTCGCCCTCCCCCATCAGCTCTGCCAACATCTTAGCGAAGTATTGCGTTGGCCTTGGGCCCTCTGTCCCTTCGGGCAAGCCCACAATTCTCAAATTGTGCTGCCTTGAGCGGTGTTCCAAGTCTTCCAGCTTTGCTCTGAGCCCTCTGTTAACCTCCACCACCCTCCGCAGCTCGTCCCCCATCGAGGTGACCTGGTCGCTGTGTTGTGTCATGGCCTCCTCCACCTCCTTCATCTTCTCGCCCTGCTCTCTCACCTCGGCCGATGCCTTTGCCACCTCCACCCTCATTGGGCCGATTGCCTCCTCCAACAATGACCTCAACACGACCGCCATCTCTTTCCTCAGGATCTCCATGTGCCTCACCAAACGTTTTTCCAGCTCCACCGCCATCACCTCGGTCATCTTCTCCACCGTAAGTAGTGCGGTCCCGCCTTGCAGTTCGGCTTCCGCCATCCTGTCACCACTTTTGCTCGTCTTCTCCTTCGGCGGCGAACCCGTGTTTCCTCCTTTCTTTGATGCTGCTTTTTGCATCTTTTAGCGGCTTATTGTTTTTTATCTCCTTTCCTTTCTCCTCTCTCCCCCTTCACCCTCCTGCCCTTCATCAATCTGACATTCTTCTTTTTTGAGAAAAAAAAAACTTTTACCAAACTTCCATAAATCTTCTTTTTTTTCTCCTACGTTCACCTGGGACCAGGCTTCAACCTTCTTCCTAGGTGGGAGCCATCCGACGTGGAGCAGTCTCCCTACATGGCGCTCGGGCCTGCCGTCACGGCCTCCTCTTAGCTCCGCTCCCGCAGCGCCGACCTGCCGGGCCCGGCGCCTCAGCCTCCGACACCCGCGCGGGGTTCTTCGCCGGCTTTTAAACCGGCCCCGCTGGCTGCTCGTGGCGGCCCCAAAGGCTGACGATTGGTCATATGCCATCTGTTGATCACTGTGCAAAAGGGTTTTTGTTTTTCCAATCCTTTCAACTCGTGTGTCTTCCGTCTTGCTCATTTAGCTCTGTTTTGGGGAGAGTAGATTGTGAATAGTTTCAAGCTGATTCAAATCTTTAACTTGTACCTCCATCTATGACTGTTCTCTTTAATATTAGAGTTTTTGTTTCATTGATCACCCTACCTAATTAAAAAAAATATATATATTTTATTAAAGTTTTTCGATCAAACAAAAATTTCCCATTTTACAACTTTGTAATAATATCTACATCGTTTTTTAAATAAATAATATGCTGACTAACGGCAACTGCCAACAACAAAATAAGAAACAACAGAAATAATAACTAAAATAGTAACTTTGTGAAATCAAATATAAATAACCAATATATAAACACACACAACCCCTGAAGACCCAAATTACCCTCCCCCCTGGGCTGTTGCTGCTGCCTGTCCTATTTTCCCTTATCGCTCTGCGAGATAGTCGAGGAACTGTTCCCACCGCCCGGTGAACCCCTGAGCCGAACCTCTTAATGCATATTTTATCCGCTCCAGTTTTATAAACCCTGCCATGTCGTTGATCCAGGCCTCCACACCCGGGGGCTTAGCTTCTTTCCACATAAGTAGAATCCTTCGCCGGGCTACTAGGGACGCAAAGGCCAACACGTTGGCCCCTCTCGCCTCCTGCACTCCCGGCTCATCTGCAACCCCAAATATAGCCAACCCCCAGCTTGGTTTGACCCGGACCCCCACCACCTTCAAGATCACTTTTGCCACACCCACCCAGAACCCATGCAATATCGGACATGACCAAAACATGTGGGTGTGGTTCGCCGGGCTTCCCGCGCATCTCCCACACCTATCCTCCACTCCCAAAAACCTACACAGCCTTGCTCCCGTCATATGCGCCCTGTGTAGAACCTTGAATTGGATCAGGCTGAGCCTGGCACACGAGGACGAAGAGTTTACCCTACTTAAGGCATCTGCCCACAGCCCCTCCTCAATCTCTTCCCCCAGCTCCTCCTCCCATTTTCCCTTCAGCTCCTCTACCATCGTCTCCCCCTCGTCTCTCATTTCCCTATATATATCTGACACCCTACCATCACCCACCCATGCCCCCGAAATCACTCTGTCCTGGATCTCTTGCGCTGGGAGCTGTGGAAATTCCCTCACCTGTTGCCTCACAAATACCCTCACTTGCATATAGCGAAATGCATTCCCAGGTGGCAACCCATATTTTTCTGTCAGTGCTCCCAGACTCGCGAACGTCCCGTCTAAGAACAAGTCCTTCAATTTCGCAATTCCTGCTCGCTGCCAAGATTTAAATCCCCCATCCATCCTTCCCGGGACGAACCTATGGTTGTTCCTTATCGGGGACCACACTGAGGCACCCGTCACTCCCTTATGTTGTCTCCACTGCCCCCAAATTTTCAGAGTTGCCGCCACCACTGGGTTTGTGGTGTATTTTTTCGGGGAGAACGGCAACGGTGCCGTCGCCAGTGCTTTTAAGCTAGTTCCCCTACAGGACGCCATCTCAAGTCTTTTCCACGTCGCTCCTTCCCCTTCCCTCATCCACTTGCATATCATTGACACGTTGGCGGCCCAATAATAATCACTTCGACTCGGCAGTGCCAGTCCCCCTCTGTCCCTACTGTGCTGCAGGAACCCCCTCTTTACTCTTGGGGTCTTTCCAGCCCACACAAAGCTCATGATACTCTTGTCCACCTTCTTAAAAAAGGCCTTTGTAATCAGTACAGGGGGGCACTGGAACACAAAGAAACCTCGGAAGGACCACCATTTTAACCGCCTGCACCCTGCCCGCCAATGACAGGGGCGCCATGTCCCACCTCCTAAAGTCCTCTTCCATCTGCTCTACCAGTCGTGCCAAGTTAAGCTTATGCAAGGTTCCCCAGTTCCTGGCCACCTGGATCCCTAAATACCGGAAATCTCTTCTTGCCCTCCTCAACGGTAAATCGTCTATTCCCCTGCCCTGTTCCCCGGGGTGCATCACAAACTGTTCACTCTTCCCCATATTCAATTTATATCCTGAAAATTCTCCAAACTCCGAGTGTCTGCATTATCTCCGGCATCCCCTCCACTGGGTCCGCGACATACAACAACAAATCATCCGCGTATAATGACACCTGATGCTCTTCTCCTCCTCTAAGGACCCCCCTCCACTTCCTAGAGCCCCTCAGCGCTATGGCCAATGGCTCGATTGCCAACGCAAACCGTAACGGGGACAGGGGACATCCCTGTCTTGTACCCCTATATAGTCGGAAGTGGTCAGATCGTTGCCTATTTGTAATCACACTTGCCACCGGGGCCCTGTACAGGAGCTGAACCCCTCTCCAAATCCAAATCTCCTCAGTATTTCCCACAGGTAGTCCCACTCCACTCTATCAAATGCTTTCTCTGCATCCATCGCCACCACTATCTCCGCCTCCCCCTCCGGTGGGGGCATCATCATCACCCCCAGCAGCCTCCGTATATTAGCATTCAATTGCCTCCCTTTAACAAACCCCGTTTGATCATCATGCACCACCCCAGGGACACAGTCCTCTATCCTCGTCGCCATCACCTTGGCCAAAAGCTTGGCATCTACGTTCAAGAGGGAAATAGGCCTGTATGACCCTCACTGCAGCGGGTCTTTGTCTCTTTTCAGGATCAGCGATATCGTCGCCTCCGACATCGTCGAGGGTAGTGTCCCCCTTTCCCTAGCCTCATTGAAGGTTCTCGTCAGAAGTGGGGCCAGCAGGTCCACGTATTTCCTATAGAACTCCACCGGGAACCCATCCGGTCCCGGGGCCTTCCCTGCCTGCATGTTCCCAATCCCTTTTACCACCTCCTCCACCTCAATCTGCGCTCCCAGTCCTGTCATCTCCTGTTCCTCAACCTTCGGGAACTCCAGCTGGTCTAGGAAACGCATCATTCCCTCTTTCCCTTCCGGGGGTTGAGCCTTATATAGCGCCTCGTAAAATACCTTAAACACCCCGTTCCATCTTTCCCTCCTCGTCTCTAACCCCTCCGATCTCTCTCGCCGCCCCCCTCTTCCAAAGTTGTTGGGCCAGCAGCCGGCTCGCCTTCTCTCCATATTCATACTGCACTCCCTGTGCCTTCCTCCATTGTGCCTCCGCTTTACCCGTGGTCAACAAGTCAAAGTCGGTGTGCAATCTCCGTCTTTCCCTGTATAGCCCTTCATCTGGAGCCTCCGCATATTGCCTATCCACCCTCAATCTCCCTCAACAATCTCTCCCTTTCTTTACCCTCTTGTTTCCCCTTATGGGCCCTTATGGAGATCAGCTCCCCTCTAACCACCGCCTTCAGCGCCTCCCAGACCACTCCCACCTGGACCTCTCCGTCATCATTGATCTCTAGGTACCTTTCAATACATCCCCTCACCCTTACACATAACGTCTCGTCTGCCAACAGTCCCATATCTAATCTCCAGAGTGGGCGCTGCTCCTTTTCCTCTCCTACTTCCAGATCTACCCAATGTGGGGCATGATCTGAAATGGCTATAGCTGAATACTCCGTTCCTGCCACCTTCGGGATCAGCGCCCTTCCCAGGACAAAAGAGTCTATCCGGGAGTACACTTGTGGACATGGGAGAAGAAGGAAAACTCTTTACTCCTTGGTCTAGTAAATCTCCAGGGATCCACTCCTCATCTGCTCCATAAAGCCCTTAAACACCTTGGCCGCTGCTGGCCTCCTCCCGGTCCTAGATCTGGACCGGTCCAGCCCTGGGTCCAGCACCGTGTTGAAGTCCCCCCCCCCCCCCCCCCCCCCCATTACCAACTTTCCCATCTCCAGGTCCGGGATGCGCCCCAACATATGCTTCATAAAGTTCGCATCATCCCAGTTCGGGGCATATACGTTCACCAGCACCACCGCCTCACCTTGCAATCTGCCACTCACCATGTATCTACCCCCACTGTCCACCACTGTGGTCTTCGCCTCAAACAATACCCGTTTCCCCACCAGTATTGCCACCGCTCTATTTTTCGCATCCAAGCCCGAGTGGAATACCTGTCCCACCCATCCTTTTCTTAATCTGACCTGATCCGCCAGTTTCAGGTGCGTCTCCTGAAGCATGACCACGTCTGCCTTTAGCTTCTTTAGGTGCGCAAATACCCTTGCCCTCTTAATCGGCCCATTCAACCCTCTCTCGTTCCACGTGATCAACCGGGTTGGGGGGCTCTTTACCCCCCCCCCCCCCCCCCAACTCGTCGACTAGCCATCCCCTTTTTTAGACCAGCTCCTCACCCGGTTCCCACGCACCCGCTTATCCCCCGGACGGTGCCCTCCCGTCCCGACCATCCCATCCCGTAACAGCTCCCCCTTCCCCTTAGCAGCAGCAACCCAGTTAACCCCCCCCCCCCCCCCCCCCACGCTAGATCCCTCTCTAGCTTAGTTGCTCCCCCATATTGCTTCCGGAAGTCGGCAAACCTCGGCTTCCCCCGTTTATCCTTAGCCTCCCATTATGTGAGGCCCCCTCCTTCCTGCGCCCCCTTTTCCCGCCACAATTTCCATAGCGCGGGAACAAAGCCCGCGCTTCCCTCTCGCCCCCGCCCCTGATGGCGCAGCTCCCTCTCTCCTTCCCCCTCCCCTTCCCCACCGGCGCCCACACTTCTTCGTGTCTCTCCTCCCCCCCCCCCTTCGAGGGGAAAGAAAATTTTCCCCCCTCTGATTCACAGTCCCTTGCCACCACCTTGCTACTTCATTTCAAACACTCTTTCTCAAATCTAGTCGAACTTCTCCTCTTCAATAAATGTCCACGCCTCCTCTGCCGTCTCGAAGTAGTGGTGTTTACCCTGGTGTGTAACCCACAGTCATGCCGGCTGCAACGTTCCGAATTTCACTTTCCTCTTGTGGAGCACCGCCTTGGCCCGATTGAAACTCGCCCTCCTTCTCGCCACCTCCGCACTCCAATCCTGATACACGCGGATCACCGCGTTCTCCCACCTGCTGCTCCGTGTCTTTTTCGCCCATCTCAGGACCATCTCCCTGTCCTTGTAGCGGTGGAACCTCACCACTATTGCTCGAGGTATTTCTCCTGCCTTTGGTCTTCTCACGAAGACTCTATACGCTCCCTCCACTTCCAGGGGGCCCGTCGGGGCCTCCGCTCCCATTAAGGTATGGAGCATCGTGCTCCCATACGCCCCAACGTCCGCTCCCTCTGCCCCTTCGGGAAGACCCAAGATTCTTAAGTTCTTCCTCCTCGAGCTATTTTCCAGGGCTTCCAGTCTCTCTATACACCTATTATGCAGTGCCTCGTGCGTCTCTGTCTTCACCACCAAGCCCTGTATCTCGTCCTCATTTTCGGCAGCTTTTGCCTTCACTCCACGGAGCTCCATCTCTTGGGTCTTCTGCGCCTCCTTTAACCCCTCAATCGCCTGCAGCATCGGTGCCAGCACCTCCTTCTTGAGCTCCTCCACACATCGCCGGAGGAACTCCTGCTGTTCCAGGCCCCATACCAACTGGCCTCCCTCCACCGCCATCTTGCTTCTCACTTCCCTTCTTTGCCGCTGCTCCAGAGGATCCTCCGCAATCTGGCCACTATTATCTCTTCTGTCCATTCACATCCGGGGGGACTCCCTTCTATGTCGTCTCACAGTGGGTTTAGCCTTCGAAAATTGCAGTTGGGGCTCCCGATAAGAGCCCAAAAGTCTGTTATAACTGGAGGTGCAGAAACGTGCGACTTAGCTGGTCATCGCCGCACCCGGAAGTCTCTGCCTCATTAACTTTTAATAAACCAGGGACGCAAATGCCAGAATATTGGCCTCTTTCGCCTCCTGCACTTGCGGCTCATCCGCTACCCCAAACATAGCTAACCCCCAACCTGGCTTGACCCGGACCGTCACCACCTTTGAAATCACTCTTGCCACTCCCCTCCAGTACTCATCCAGTGCCGGACACGACCAGAACATGTGTGTGGTTCGCCGGGCTTCCCAAGCACCTCCCGCACCTGTCCTCCACCCTGAAGAACCTGCTGAGCCTCGCTCCCGTCATGTGTGCTCTGTGTAGAACCTTGAATTGTATCAGGCTAAGCCTGGCACACGAGCAAGAGGAATTTACCCTACTTAGGGCATCAGCCCACAGACCCTCCTCAATCTCCTCCCCCAGCTCTTCTTCCCATTTTCCCGTCAGCTCCTCTACCAGCGGCTCCCCCTCCTCTCTCATCTCCTGATATATTTCGGACACTTTGCCCTCCCCGATCCATACCCCCGAAATCACACTATCCTGGATCCCCTGTGTCGGGAGCAGCGGAAATTCCCTCACATGTTGCCTCACTAACGCCCTCACTTGCATGTATCTAAAGATATTCCCTGGGGGCAACTCATACTTTTCCTCCAGCGCTCGCGAACGTCCCGTCAATAAACAAATCTCCCAATCTCCTAATTCCTGCCCGATGACAGCTCTGGAACCCTCCGTCCATCCTTCCTGGGACAAACTATGGTTGTTCCTGATCGGGGACCCCACCGAGTCACCCGTCACACCCCTATGTCGCCTCCATTGCCCCCAGATCCTTAAGGTTGCTGCCACCACTGGGTTCGTGGTATACCTTTTTCGGGGAGAGCGGTAGCGGCGCCATCACCAGCGCCTTTAGGCTCGTTCCTTTACAGGACGCCAGCTCCAGCCTCTTCCACGCCGCCCCCTCTCCCTCCCTCATCCACTTGTGAACCATCGCCACATTGGCGGACCAGTGATAGTCGTCCAGATTCTGCAACACCAGTCCCCCTCTCTCCCTGCTGCGCTGCAGGAACCCCCTCCTTGCCCTCGGGGTCTTCCCTGCCCACACTAAACTCATAACACTCCTATCTATTTTCTTTAAAAAGGTCTTGGTGATCAAAATGGGGAGACATTGAAACACAAAGAAAAACCTTGGGAGGACCATCATCTTGACCGCCTGCACTCTGCCCGCCAATGAAAGCGGCAGCATATCCCACCTCTTGAAATCCTCCTCCATCTGCTCCACCAGCCGCGTCCGATTGGGTTTGTGTAAAGTTCCCCAGCTCCTGGCTACCTGAATCCCCAAATATCAGAAGCTCCTTTCCGCTCTCCTCAACAGCAGGTCGTCTATCCCTCTTCCCTGATCCCCGGGGTGTACTACTAAAAGCTCACACTTCCCCATATTAAGCCTATATCCCGAAAAATCTCCAAACTCCCTCAATATCTGCATAACCTCTGTCATCCCCATCACAGGATCCGCCACATACAGCAGTAGGTCATCTGCGTAGAGTGACACTGTGTTCCTCTCCCCCTCTCCATTTCCTGGAGTCTCTCAGCGCTATGGCCAGTGGTTCAATTGCCAGCGCGAACAGTAATGGGGACAGAGGGCACCCCTGCCTCGTTCCCCTGTGTAACCGAAAATACTCCGATCTCTGCCGATTTGTGACTACACTTGCCACTGGGGCCCCATAGAGGAGCTTAACCCAACTGACAAACCCCTCCCCGAACCCAAACCTCCTCAGCACCTCTCATAAATACTCCTACTCTACCCTATCAAATGCCTTCTCTGCATCCATCGCTGCCACTATCTCTGCCTCCTCCTCCGCTGGGGGCATCATTATCACCCCCAACAGCCGTCGCACGTTAGCATTCAGTTGTCTCCTTTACAAACCCTGTCTGGTCTTCATGCACCAGCCCCGGGACACAATCCTCGATCCTCATCGCCAGCACTTTTTGCCAGCAACCTGACGTCTACATTCAGGAGCGAGATAGGCCTATATGACCCGCATTGCAGCGGATCTTTATCCCGCTTCAGGATTAATGATATCATCGCCTCCGACATTGTCGGGGGTAGAGTCCCCCCTTCTCTGGCCTCGTTAAAGGTTCTTGCCAACAGCGGGGCCAACAAGTCCACGTACTTCCTATAAAATTCCACCGGGAACCCGGCTGGTCCCGGGGCCTTCCTTGCCTGCATGTTCCCCAGCCCTTTAGTCACCTCGTCCACCCCGATTGGCACCCCCAGGCCTGCCACCTCCTGCTCCTCCACCTTCGGGAACCTTAGTTGGCCCAAAAACTGTTGCATCCCCTCTTTTCCCTCCGGGGGTTGGAACCTATATAGCCTCTCATAAAAGGTCTTAAACACCTCATTTACCTTCCCTGCACTCCGCACCGTAGTTCCCGTTCCATCCCTAACGCCTCCTATTTCCCTCGCCGCTATCCTCTTACGAAGCTGGTGGGCCAACAGCCGACTCGCCTTTTCCCCATATTCGTATCTCATCCCCTGTGCCTTCCTCCACTGTGCCTCTGCCTTCCCAGTGGTCAGCAGGTCAAACTCCGTCTGAAGTCTTCGCCTCTCCCTGTATAGTCCTTCGTCCGGGGCCTCCGCATATCTTTTATCCACTCAAAATCTCCCCCACTAATCTCTCCCTTTCTTTGCCCTCTTTTTTTCACCTTGCAAGCCCTAATGGAGATCAACTCTCTCCTAACTAGCGCCTTCAGCGTTTCCCATACTACCCCCATCTGGACCTCACCATCATCATTGGCCTCCAGGTACCTTTCAATACATCCCCGCACCCTTCCACAGACTCCCTTATCTGCCAATAGTCTCGCATCCAGTCGCCACAGTGGGCGCTGTTCCCTCTCCTCTCCTAGTTCCAGATCAACCCAGTGCGGAGCATGATCTGAAACGGCTATGACCGAGTACTCCGTTCCTTCCACCCTCTGAATCAGTGCCCTACTCAAAACAAAGAAATCTATCCGGGAGTAAGCCTTATGAACATGGGAGAAAAAGGAAATCTCTTTGGCCAACGGTCTAGCAAATCTCCACGGATCCACTCCCCCCATTTGCTCCATAAACCCTGTGAGCACCTTGGCTGCTGCCGGCCTTCTTCTGGTCCTGGATCTAGACCGATCTAACCCTGGATCCAGCACAGTATTGAAATCCCCCCCCCGCCCCCCCCCAATTACCAGGCTTCCTACCTCCAGGTCCGGGATGCGTCCCAGCATCCGCTTCATAAATCCCGCATCATCCCTGTTCGAGGCATATACATTTACCAGCACAACCTCCATTCCCTGCAATCTACCACTCACCATCACATATCGGCCACCGTTGTCCACTATTATATTCCTAGCCTCGAACGACACCCATTTCCCCACCAATATAGCCACCCCTCTATTTTTCGCGTCCAACCCTGAGTGGAACACCTGTCCCACCCATCCTTTCCTTAACCTAACCTGATCCGCCGCCTTCAGATGCGTCTCCTGAAGCATGACCACGTCTGCCTTCAGTCTTTTTAAGTGCGCGAACACTCGGTCCCTCTTAATCGGCCCATTTAGGCCTCTTACATTCCACGTGATCAGCCGGATTGGGGGGCTGCCCGCACCCCAGTGCCCCCCCCCCCCCAACCCGCCGCCGACTAACCATCACCTACTCTAGGCCAGTCCCACGTCCAGGTCCCGCGCACCCCCCAGGCGCCTTCCCGCCCCGACCACCTCTTCCCTTGCCTTGTATTTGAAAGGTACACAGTCAAGCTGTAATGTGGCTCCATCAACATCTTGCAAGCTTCGGCGTCCAGTGAAAAACATTTGTTTGTAAACCTGGTGGACCCGAAGATCTGGATGGGTCATATAAGTGAGCTCATTTGATTCAGCTTGATGAATTTTTGCCTTTTGGAAGTTGGAGGGGAGTGCCTTGCATCAATTTTCCATTACACCTGTTTACATGGTGTTCTAAACAGAAGGGGGATTAATTTAAAAATGCCCTCATTTCTCCCCTTGCAACCCATCCATTCTCCCTTTTATAAGTGGTGGCATATTTTACCAAACCCTTAAATTTGGAGTGTTCAATGCTTTATGAATAACTGACGACCCTGACCTATTCAAGAAATCCAGGTACGACCTCCGCAAAGCCATCAGAGGTGCTAAGAGAGAATATCAAACCAAGCTACAGACAGACTCTCGACGGTTGTGGCAAGGACTAAACAACATAACGGGCTACAAACCAAAGCCGAACCGTATCTCTGGCAGCAGCGCACCCCTCCCCGATGAACTCCATGCATTCTATGCTCTGTTCGAGCAGGTAACCAACAATCCGCTGTCGAGTGCCCCAACAGCCCATAATTCACCCATACCCACCATCGCAGCTTCCGAAGTCAGATTGGCCTTCCTGAAAGTGAACCCTCTGAAGGCGATGGGCCCGGACGGGATCCCTGGTCATGCACTCAGAGCCTGCGCGGACCAGCTGGCAGAGGTATTCACTGACATCTTTAACCTGTCCCTACTCCACTCCGAGGTCCCCACCTGCTTCAAGAAGACCACCATCATACCGGTACCAAAGAAGAACCAGGCAACATGCCTCAATGACTACTGACCAGTGGCCCTGACTTCAGTCGTAATGAAGTGCTTCGAGAGGTTGATCATGAAGCGCATCACCTCCATACTCTCAGAACGCCTTGATCCACTGCAATTCGCATACCGCTGCAACCGGTCCACATCAGACACCATTTCTTTGGCCCTACACTCATCCCTAGAGCATCTCAAAAACCAGGACTCCTACATCAGACTCCTATTTATTGACTACAGCTCTGCCTTCAACACCATAATCCTAGCCAAGCTCATATGAAAGCTCCAAAACCTAGGACTTGGCTCCCCACTCTGCAACTGGATCCTCGATTTTCTGACCAACAGACCACAATCAGTAAGAATGAACAACAACACTTCCTCCACAATAGTCCTCAACACCGGGTCCCCACAAGGCTGCGTACGTAGCCCCCTACTCTACTCCCTGTACACACATGACTGCGTGGCAAAACTTGGTTCCAACTCCATCTACAAGTTTGCTGACTATACGACCATAGTGGGCCGGATCTCGAATAACGATGAGTCCGAATACAGGAGAGAGATAATCTAGTGGAGTGGTGTAGCGACAACAATCTCTCCCTCAATGCCAGCAAAACTAAAGAGCTGGTAATTGACTTCAGGAAGCAAAGTACTGTACACACACTTATCAGCATCAACGGGACCGAGGTGGAGATGGTTAGCAGTTTCAAATTCCTAGGGGTGCACCTCTCCCAAAATCTGTCCTGGTCCACCCACGTCGACGTTACCACCACCACCAAGAAAGCACAACAGCGCCTATACTTCCTCAGGAAACTAAGGAAATTCGGCATGTCCACATTAACTCTTACCAACTTTTACAGATGCACCATAGAAAGCATCCTATCAGGCTGCATCACAGCCTGGTATGGCAACTGCTCGGCCCAGGACCGCAAGAAACTTCAGAGAGTCGTGAACACTGCCCAGTCCATCACACAAACCTGCCTCCCATCCATTGACCCCCATCTACACCTCCCGCTGCCTGGGGAAAGCGGGCAGCATAATCAAAGATCCCTCCCACCCGGCTTACTCACTCTTCCAACTTCTTCCATCGGGCAGGAGATACAGAAGTCTGAGAATACTCACAAACAGACTCCTAAATGACCCTCTTATGGACTGACCTCATTAACACTGCACCCTGTATGCTTCCTCCGATGCCAGTGCTTATGTAGTTACATTGTATATGTTGTGTTGCCCTATTATGTATTTTCTTTTATTCCCTTTTCTTCTCATGTACTTCATGATTGTTGAGCTGCTCGCAGAAAAATACTTTTCACTGTACCTCTGTACACATGACAAACCAATCCAATCCAATTTGCACAGCAAACTTGAAATAACTCCTCCCCTCCTTTGGACAAAGGATGTATTTTCCCCAGGGCTGGAATCATGAAGTGTTTAATAGAGTCGGGATTCCTTTTGTTGTTGGAGACACTGGTTTCAGGTTGACTAGATGAGGCCCCTGGTTGAAAGCCATTGTGTTTTGGAACAGGTCATGCTTAGGCCATCAGCACCAGAGTTGCAAACAGCTGCTTTTGCCCATAGCTGGCTGGGGCAGACATCTCGTCTGCGAGACCATTGTTTGTTTTGTTTTGGTTTGGCATTTATGCGATGCAAAGAGTGTTCCATTGCAGGAGGTGTGAGGTGCTGGTTTTTGTTCACTTTCAGATTGTTCAGAAACTTCCAGAAACCAGCATGTGATGTCTGCGTGGGTTTCCCCCCCACAAACCCAAAGGATTTGCAGGGTAAGTCGATTGGCCACGCTAAATTGTCCCTTAATTGGAAAATAAATAATAATTGGGTACTCTAAATTTATTTTTGAAAAATGATCAGCTTGTGCAGTTTTGCCAGCCCAGTAATGTCCATTTCAAAAACCGAAAATAATTTTAAACTTTATTCTTTATAGTATCCAAATCTTTTTTCCCAACTGAGGGGTAATTTGGTGTGGCCAATCCACCTACCCTACATATTCTTTTGGGTTGTGGCGGTGAGACCCACGCAGACACTGGGAGAATGTGCAAACTCCACACGAACAGTGGGCCGGGATCGAACGTGGATCCTCCGTGCTGTGAGGCAGCAGTGCTAACCACAGTGAACCCACTGAAAAAATAATTTTTATAAAGTAGCCAGGCTGAAATTGATTCATTTTTCCATCCTGCCTTGACCAGGTCAATGGGAACAAGACCAATGGGTCAACAGGTCCAAGCTGCTGTTTATACTCCACAAGCTCGTCCTCCCACTGAGCTTCATCTCGTCCTATTGTCCTATCCTTGTATTTCTTTCGCCCTAAGTGCTTGCCTAGTTTTCCCTTGAGTGTATCAATGCCATTCACCTCAACTGCTGAATGTAGTAAAGTCAGAAGGTTCAGAGTAAAGTTTCTCCTAAATTCCTGGATTAATTAATGCTATTATTTGTCCATTCCCCACATGCCTCACCTCCACTGCATATCTGAAAAGACTGGAACCAGGCAGTTGGGATTTCTCCATCAGCTCCTTAAAACTGGCAAACCTCCCCTCCACAAACAGGTCTTCAAATCTCTCCAAACCCTCCCCCTCCCATGACTTTAAAAACTTGAGTCTGGAACCACTGGCAGAAAAAGGTGGTTGAAGATGGGGGCTAGTGAAAACAGGGAACAGAGCTTAAAATGTTTTCTCAAGTGCTTCCAAATTCTCAGGGTGGACACCACCTCTGGATTCAGGCAAAATCTCACTGGAGAGAAAGGTAATGATGCTGTAACTATTGCACCAATGCTAGAGACATTGCAGGAGCTCACTTCCATTTGTCCCCGTTTAGAACCACACTGAACCACAACAATATTGACTGGCCAATAGTAAAACAGCACATTGGGTAGGGCCAAGCCTCATGACTGGTCTCTCTCTTTGGATCAAAGCCCCATGGGTCCTTGAAGTCTTACCTGCCCAAACAAAGGAGGACATATTGACTGATGAAAAAGGACTTGGGGAGACATTGAAAAAGAATTTAAAATGGAGTACGAACTCTGCCTGCCAAGGACAAGGGAGGTTATCCCACCTCTTATGTTGGTCTTGACACCATCAACCAGACTAGTACAATTTAATTTATGAAGCGAAGCTGGATTGTGGGCCAGTCAGACCCCCTTCTCATAACAGTCACAAGGTGGCTCACTCTCTCGCCCACTGAAGTTCTGAGAAACACAAGTTTCAATGAGGAGCTGAAGGAATGGTGTTGGGGAAATTAATTGGAAGTGTCTCTAGCAATAGTAGACCCATTGGTGGTCATTTTCCAAAGTTGTTTAGACTCTGGAATGGTTCCTAGAGATTGGAGGATAGGTAATATAGCCCTGCTACTCAAAAAGGGAGGTAGAGAGAAAACGGGGAATTATAGACCAATGAGTCTAGCGTCGGTAGGAAGGAAGTTGCTGGATTCAAGGATTTCATAGCGCATCATTTGAAAAGAAGTGGTGTATTCAGACAGTCGGCAAGGATTTCCGAAAGGGAAATCATGCTTGACAAATCTACTGGAATTCTTTGAAGATGTAAAGAGTAGAGTTGACTAGGTAGGACCGGTTCATTTAGACTTTCAGAAGGCTTTCAACAAGGTCTCGCATAGCAGATTACTCGGTAGTACATGGGATACATAGATGCATAGAAGAAAGGAGCAGGAAGAGCAGAAAGCTGGTTAGCAGACGGGAAGCAAAAGTTGGAATAAATAGGTCTTTTTCTGATTGGCAGGCAGTGACTAGTGGCGTGCCACAGGAATCTGTGCTAGAACCCCATTATATATTAATGAGTTGGACGAAGGAATAAAATGTAGTATTTTCAAACTTGAAGTTAGAACATAGAACATACAGTGCAGAAGGAGGCTATTCGGCCCATCGAGTCTGCACCGACCCACTTGAGCTCTCACTTTCACCCTATCCCCGTAACCCAATGATCCCTTATAACCTTTTTTTTTGGTCACTAAGGGCAATTTATCATGGCCAAATCCACCTAACCTGCACGTCTTTGGACTGTGGGAGGAAACCGGAGCACCCAGCGGAAACCCACGCAGACATGGGGAGAACGTGCAGACAGTGACCCAGCGGGGAATCTAACTTGGGACCCTGGCGCTGTGAAGTCACAGTGCTATCCCCTTGTGCTACCGTGCTGCCCCAAAAAGTAAAGAAGGAAATGGTATGTTGCTCTTCATAGTGAGAGGATTTGAGAATCGTTTTACTGCAATTGTATGGGGCATTGGTGAAGCCACACCTGGAGTAGTGTGTGTAGTTTTTGTCATTATCTGAGGAAGGATGATCTTGCTATGGAGGGAGTGCAGTGAAGGTTTACCAGGTTGATTCCCGGGATGGCGGGACTGTCATATGAGGAGAGATTGAGTCGGCTAGGATTGTATTCATTGGAGTTTAGGATTGTATTCATTGGAGTTCATCACAAGACTTAACACACCAATCTACAGCCACTGTCCATAAACTGCCCTCACCCTCTGATACGACTCCACTCAAATATGCATACAGCGAACAGTAAGGCGAACGTAGACAACTAAAATCTACTCTAGCAAACCTAAACAAAACAAGAACTAGGCTCATTATCTAAACTGCTATAATGAGCTGCAGTCAATCCTTTACTGCTCCTGTTAGCTGACTCTTGGGTTAGCAGGACGGCTCCCAACTAGTGAAGAAAAATGGTTCCAAGAAAAAACCCATAAACCATTGTTCTCCAACAGGGAGCTCTATATTTTCATAACAATCGGAACTGAAGCCCACATCAAACTCAACCCCAAACAGTAAAAATTCAACCCTAACAAGAACAGGAAAATGTTAAAATAAGCCTGGAACTCCAACAATTCAGCACGCACCCAAAAAACTCAAATACCTCAAAGCCCAACCTGTTTTTCTTTACAAATGAGCTTGCCTCTCCACATCAAATAAATAGTCCTTTCCCTCAATTCACTCTTCACCGTGCCAGGTACACCACAGCAAATCGGTCGTCTCTTTTGTGCAGGGCGGCCTTGGCTTTGGTGAACGCAGCCCTTTTCTTCACCAGCCCTGTTCCCACGTCTTGGTAAAACCTGATGGTGTAACCTTCCCACTTGAAGTCCAGATCTTCCCTCTCCCACCTCAGAACCTTCTCTTTCTCTTTGGAGCAATAAAACCTCACTGCCGCACGCGGTGCATCATCAGGACGACGCCTCTGCCAAAATGAACGGTAGGCTTGGTCCAACTTCGGAGGGGCTGTGAATCCACCTTCCCCCACCATCTTACCAAACATCTCTGCGAGTGTCGGGCCTTCCATCCCTTCCCCTTTGGCAGCCATACATTCAAATTTTTTGCCTCTTGGACTGATTCTCTAAATCATTCACCTTGGCCTTCAGTGATTTATTGACTTCATCCACCAGCGACATCTACACTCACAGTGAGGCAATCTGATCACTGTCTCGAAGTCTTTTATTGTGGCTCCATGGGTTTTCACGGTTTGTTGATCTTCTCCCAAGCCACTCTGATGAGGAATAAGGCTGCATCCATGAATTTGATGAGGTCCTCCGACACAGCCTGAAAGTGTTTCAAGGTACTCAAAAGCACCTCTGCCATTGGTGGAGTGGCCTCCGCTATCTTTTCTGCCTACGAGCTCTTGAGAGGTCTCCGATTCTGTTGACTAACTTCTACTTTCTGCCTTTTTCCCCCTAGTCTTTCTGGGCATTTCGCCTATGTAGAATCCATTAATTCTGTGGGTTTTTAAAGAAAACACCCCCTTAAACTGAAAAAATGGCAAAAGTGCAGTACTCTAGTGGGAGCCACCTCGTGCATGTTTCTCCCTCCCCGCCCCCACACCGAACAAAACTCCACTGGAAGTCCCTCCCCTCTTAATTTGATACATCTCAATCATGTTGCCCCCCCCCCCCCCCCCCCCCAGTTGTCTCTGCTCCAAGGAAAACAACCCCAGTTTTTAAAAATGAAGTGGGCTTTGTTGGCCATCCCTAATTGTCCTTCAGGAGGTGGTGTTGAGCTGCCTTTGTGAACTGCTGGAGTCCATGTGATGTAGATGCACTCTCTCTAACCAAAAATCTCACCAGCCCAGGTAACATCCTGGTAAATTTACTCTGCACCCTTTCTAGCTGTGGCCAGAGAGGAATTGAAAATTATAGCCAGCGCCCCAGCTATTTCCTTTTGCTCTTAATGTTTTTGTAAAACAACTTGGGACTTTCCTTTATTTTACCTGCCAGTATCCTATCAAGTCCCTTTTTTTGCTCTCCTAATTTGCTTTTTAAGTTCCCTCTTGCACATTTTATATACACCTTGGGCTTTTGCTGTTTTTAGCCGTCTATTGACCCCAAGTATCTTTCTTTCTCTTATCCAATGTTGTTAATCCCTCATTATCCAGGGTTTTTTGGATTTGTTGGTCCTAGCCTTTTCCTTTATTAGAACATGTTGGCCCTCCACTCTCATTTCCTTCTCAAATGCTTCCCACTGTTAGAATCATAGAACCTAATCCATCGAGTCTGTACCAGCCCTTGGAACGAGCACCCACCCTACTTAAGACCATGCCTCCACCCTATCCCCGTAACCCCACTTAATCTTAAGGGGCAATTTAGCGTGGCCAATCTACCTAACCTGCTCATCTTTGAACTGTGGGAGGAAACCCACGCTGACACTGGGAGAAAGTGCAAACTGCACGCAGACAGTCACCCGAGGCCAGAATTGAACCGGGTCCTTAGAGCTGTGAGACAGCAGCGCTTGCCACCATAATCTGTTCTGTCACAGATTTACCTAAAAGTGCCTGTTCCCAGTCCATTCCGGCAAAATCGTATCTGACCATATCAAAATTGGCCTTCCCCCAGTTTAGAACGTTGATTTCAGGCCCATTCTTGCCCTTTTCCATAACAATTTTGAATCTAACGGAGTTATGATCGCTGTCTGTAAAATGCTCCCCCACTGGTGCATCAATCGCTTGCCCGTTGCCTCAAGTCGAGGGCTTCCTCAGTATTAACTATGCCCCCAAATTTTGACACACAGTACTTCCAATTCCTGAGTCCAAATAATTTATATCAATTGCCTTAGCACAGACCCCTGTGGAATGCTACTACCTATCTTCTGCTAGTCTTGAGTAATTACTGTTTAATCCTGACTGTGTTCTGCTTTGTAACTAGTTGTTCATAGGGACTAGTATGTTGTCTCATAACTCTACATGTGTTGACCTTTTTAGTCCGGGGTCTACTTGCCGTACCTTAGCGGAAATCTCTTAAGTCCATGTATGTGATGCTCATTTCATTCCCATTATCTACTCTTATTACCAAGAATTCAGTAGGGTTTATAAGTTTTGGTAACCTTGACTATCAGATGCCAATACAGATTGCATGTTGGTAAGTTACTTATACTCTGACACTGGTGTCTTTGTTCAAATGCAAAAAAAAAAGTAGTTTTTTAAAATCCAGGCTACGATGCTGGCATTAAGTGGATTTGGGTGCACTTGTTTCACTAGGTATGTTCGAGTGCTGTGGTGAGGGATCACACCTCTTTTAATTATGGTGGCAAAATATAGTTTTTGAATATGTGGTCTGCACATTCACAATAGTGTATTCATGTCTTATACTTTTTCCCTGCTGGCAGGTGTGAGAAAGGAGTAATGTCTTTGGTTAATGTGAGGAACTGTATTCGATTCTATCAGACTGCAGAGGAGCTGAATGCTAACACGTTGTTGAACTACTGTTCTGAGATTATAGCTAGCCATTGGGTGAGTGAAAAGACAACGATTGCATGCATTTATAAAGCACCTTTTTAATGGAGTAAAATATCCCAAGGCACTTCAGAATTACATGTAAAGCATGATGCTATATTTTATACCATCGCTCTGGGTTATCTTCCAAATTTATCTTGGATATTTGTCAAGAATTCTGCACTTTAATCTGTAACTTTTACAGTGCTGTTTTGCCTGTGTACTTAATGAACACCATATAAATTGGATGCAAAATACAACACAAATGAGGTGACTTTGAAATGCTGTGTATAATTTCCCAAATTGGTGAATGGGCAGACTTTTTTTTTAATGTGATTTAACTGTAGGGATCTGCATGAGGAATATCCAAGGATGGCAGCTTATTTCAACCCCTTTTCTCTCCTTCCTTTAAGTTAAAGAAGTGTCAACTACTGCCGTTTTAAAAATTATTTCCACTCTAGCTTTGACTCCAGGTCAGACTTTAAAAAAACAAAAAATGTCCTCCGGTGCTCCTAATTTGCACTTCAGTGAAAAGTGCCGATAGTCTTCAGCGTTGAACGGTCAGTTGGAAACTCTTGTGCAATAGCTGAAGCATTTGACTGGGGAGCCCCCTGTATTGCAAATGGTTTAATTAATTGGGAAAGACCTTGTGCTGCAACTAGAGTGCTCGATGCTGACATTGAACATCGCCATATTGTTTATCTTGTGCAAATTAATCCAAAACCTGTTTCACATGTTATGAATAAAATACATACTAAGGACTTTTTTTTTTTTTTTTTTTTTTTTTTTTTTTTTTTTTTTTTTTTTTTTTTTTTTTTTTTTTTTTTTTTTTTTTTTTTTTGCTACTTGGAGTTGGAATTTTTTTTTCACCCTGAATTGATGACCACAGAATCCAAGATATGCAGTAAATTCCATGGTTAGAAATGCCATTGTGCTCTGTCTCTGCTGGTTAGTAACCTGAGCTATGAAGTCCCAAGAGGTCCGAGGTTTGATCTCCAGTCTGCGGTTAGTTTATCTCTGCCACAACAGTGGTTGATGCAATTTGGGTTTCCACACTGCTTAAGAAAAAAAAAAAACTTTTTGGGTAGAATTGAGATCCCCTCTGGGCGGCATGGTGGCGCAATGGTTAGCACTGCTGCATCACGGCGCTAAGGACCCGGGTTCGATCCTGGCACCGGGTCATTATCCGTGTGGAGTTTGCACATTCTTCCTGTGTTTGCATGGGCCTCACCCCCACAACCCAAAGATGCACAGGCTAGATGGATTGGCCACACTAAATTGTCTCCTAATTGGAAAAACAATAATTGGGCACTCTTAAATTTATATTTTAAAAAGAAGGGAATTGTGATTCCTCTCGCTCTTCAGTTAGATGTGCGAGTCCATGGTGCTATTTGAAAATCCTTCCATTCTCCTGTCTAACATCGCCAAATGCAAATTATTGGGTCTTTTATTAATTTTGTTGTTTTGCCCCTATGAGGATTGACTATTGGGACGGGTGTGAAAAAAATGTGCCCCAAGGAGTCGAGGGGAGGAAACAAATATTGTTCTGTCAGCCATTAGTTGTTTTTGGAACTGAAACAAGCTATCACGTATAACCGTACCTGGTGATCTTGTGCTTAGTAAAATATGCATTAATTTTTTTTGCTATTAAGATTCTTTGCAGACCCACATACAGCACAGTATGTAGAATTTCAATTTCCACCATTTTCATAGCATTGGTACCAAAACCATTGCAAAGCAGTGGTAGAAATTAAGTTGAAAGGTTTGAGAGTTTTATAATATGAAAGAAAAAGATGTGTATTTCTGTCATGCCTTTCATAATCTTGGGGCTCCCATAGCACTGTACATGTAATGAGTTACTTTGGATTGAAATGCTGTGCTGTAAATGTTGTTTATTCTAGACTTATTTTAAGATAAAGTTGTAGCCTGCAGGAGCTACAGTCCGTTCTATTCCGTTAAATGGGCACCAGTCAAGAGTCCTGGATTATTGATCCAGAGACATGCATTTGAATCCCACTGTGACAGCTGAGGAACTAAATTAATCTAATGCAAATCAATATTTGTAATGGTGACCATAATACTGGATTGTCTTAAATACCCATCTAGTTCACTAACCTCTTTGAAAGAAAATTTGTCATCCTTCCTCCGTTTGGCCTGTATTGAAGAAGGTTGCTCATTACTATCTCTTGAAGGCAATTGGAGATGGGCAATAAATGCTCTTGTTAGTATGCCCATATTTGGTAAATGGAAGAAATAGCAAAAAAGCAATTGGAAAAAATCACTTTGAAGTGATTAATCTACTTTACCTATAACAGCAGTTTCTGTTTTTTGTTTATTTAGGATGATCTGCAGAAGGATGATTTCAGCAGTATGACCGCTCCTTTGTTGTACAAAATGATTAAATCAAAGACTGACTACCCTTTGCATAAAGCTATCAAAGTGGAAAGAGAAGATGTTGTTTTTCTCTACCTCATTGCAATGGACTCCCAGGTAGGAGCATCTTCTATTAACCGAAGCAAAGGTGTAATGACCCACATTTAGGATCTGACCATGTGGAATTCACTTGGGTACATTTGAGGAATCTTGTGCCTAGTTCCTCAGATACTCTGTTCTATACATCCTGATAACTGATTTTGGTGTAATGAATTTGGTTTCTTGCTCAGAAACTGCCCTTTTTAAAACTTGAAACTCATAAAATTCCAACAAGACAAATCTGATGGGGACAAACGCAAATAGAATGGAGCAGCCTGGTGAGCCAGAACTCAGTTTGGATACGTTAACCTATATAATTGGATTCTGTACTGTTAACTGAGGAATAACCTGCTTTGAAAACAGATTATTGCCCCTGTTAAATGGATTTATTGAGTGGGGCAAGCTTGTATATGGTAACACCACCAGCAGTAATTTTGCACTGTTCGATTTGACTTGATGTCAGGTTTTTTTTATTATTTGTTCATTACTACATTTCCAGTTACCTGGTAAACTGAATGAACTCGATGATAATGGAGACCTTGCCTTGGATCTAGCGCTCTCTCGACAGCTGGAGAGTATTGCAACAACACTGGTTAATAATAAGGCTGATGTTGACATGGTGGATAAGAGTGGCTGGAGTTTGCTTCACAAGGCGATCCAAAGAGGTAAAGTAATGGCAAAGGAATGAAAGTCAATATTGATGGCTGAGATAGCTTTGGGGGGGGGGGGGGGGAAGAAGCACAGACCCCAAGTGTGACAGTAGCTTGTCAATATTGCATGTATTAAATTATTACGTGACCAAGATATCGGCCTCACCAGTTATTACATATCCACCAATTTGGAAATCCCACTCATGATACAAGTACTGTGGCTGCTGAAAATCTGAAATAAAACAAATTTTGGAAGCATTCGGCTTGGGTAACTTGTGGAGGAGAAACAAAGCTAATGTTTCAGGATTGACTTTTCATAGCTGGGTAATGTTCAGAGAGAATCATAGAATTTACAGTGCAGAAGGAGGCCATTCGGCCCATCGTGTCTGAACTGGCCCTTGGAAAGAGCACCTCACTCAAGCCCACGCCTCCACACTATTCTCGTAACCCAATCCAACCTTTTTGGACACTCGGGGCAATTCAGCATGGCCAATCCACCTGACCTGCACATCTTTGGACTGTGGAAGGAAACCGGAGCACCCGGAGGAAACCCACGCAGACACTGGGAGAACATGCAGACTCCGCACAGACAGTGACCCAAGCCGGGATTCAAACCTGGGACCCTGGAGCTGTGAAGCAACTGTGATAACCACTGTGCTACCGTGCTGCAAGATAACGGGTTATAATCAAGTACAGGGACAGACGATAGTGGGGGTGCCGGGAGGAAGGAACAAATGGGAAGGTCTGATTGGGTGGAAGGCCAATAAGATCAAAAGACAAAAGGGATGATAATGCAAGGCAAAAAGGAGTTGGTAATGGGACAAAAGTAACCAGTCAAGAGAGGTTTGGGTCATTACCAGTAGCTGGTTGAAACATTGGGAGCAGTGGTTATGATCTCAAATTGTTGAACTCTGCTCAGAAGGTGGTAAGGTGTCTAATCCAAAAGATGAGGTCCTACACCTTAAGCTTCTGTTGAGCTTCATGCATGAAATGTTTTATTATTCCCTCCCTGGAAAACCTGTGTTTTCTTCATTAGTTGCGCGACCTGCCCCTTGTTGCGCGACCTGCCCCTTGTTGCGCGACCTGCCCCTTGTTGCGCGACCTGCCCCTTGTTGCGCGACCTGCCCCTTGTTGCGCGACCTGCCCCTTGTTGCGCGACCTGCCCCTTGTTGCGCGACCTGCCCCTTGTTGCGCGACCTGCCCCTTGTTGCGCGACCTGCCCCTTGTTGCGCGACCTGCCCCTTGTTGCGCGACCTGCCCCTTGTTGCGCGACCTGCCCCTTGTTGCGCGACCTGCCCCTTGTTGCGCGACCTGCCCCTTGTTGCGCGACCTGCCCCTTGTTGCGCGACCTGCCCCTTGTTGCGCGACCTGCCCCTTGTTGCGCGACCTGCCCCTTGTTGCGCGACCTGCCCCTTGTTGCGCGACCTGCCCCTTGTTGCGCGACCTGCCCCTTGTTGCGCGACCTGCCCCTTGTTGCGCGACCTGCCCCTTGTTGCGCGACCTGCCCCTTGTTGCGCGACCTGCCCCTTGTTGCGCGACCTGCCCCTTGTTGCGCGACCTGCCCCTTGTTGCGCGACCTGCCCCTTGTTGCGCGACCTGCCCCTTGTTGCGCGACCTGCCCCTTGTTGCGCGACCTGCCCCTTGTTGCGCGACCTGCCCCTTGTTGCGCGACCTGCCCCTTGTTGCGCGACCTGCCCCTTGTTGCGCGACCTGCCCCTTGTTGCGCGACCTGCCCCTTGTTGCGCGACCTGCCCCTTGTTGCGCGACCTGCCCCTTGTTGCGCGACCTGCCCCTTGTTGCGCGACCTGCCCCTTGTTGCGCGACCTGCCCCTTGTTGCGCGACCTGCCCCTTGTTGCGCGACCTGCCCCTTGTTGCGCGACCTGCCCCTTGTTGCGCGACCTGCCCCTTGTTGCGCGACCTGCCCCTTGTTGCGCGACCTGCCCCTTGTTGCGCGACCTGCCCCTTGTTGCGCGACCTGCCCCTTGTTGCGCGACCTGCCCCTTGTTGCGCGACCTGCCCCTTGTTGCGCGACCTGCCCCTTGTTGCGCGACCTGCCCCTTGTTGCGCGACCTGCCCCTTGTTGCGCGACCTGCCCCTTGTTGCGCGACCTGCCCCTTGTTGCGCGACCTGCCCCTTGTTGCGCGACCTGCCCCTTGTTGCGCGACCTGCCCCTTGTTGCGCGACCTGCCCCTTGTTGCGCGACCTGCCCCTTGTTGCGCGACCTGCCCCTTGTTGCGCGACCTGCCCCTTGTTGCGCGACCTGCCCCTTGTTGCGCGACCTGCCCCTTGTTGCGCGACCTGCCCCTTGTTGCGCGACCTGCCCCTTGTTGCGCGACCTGCCCCTTGTTGCGCGACCTGCCCCTTGTTGCGCGACCTGCCCCTTGTTGCGCGACCTGCCCCTTGTTGCGCGACCTGCCCCTTGTTGCGCGACCTGCCCCTTGTTGCGCGACCTGCCCCTTGTTGCGCGACCTGCCCCTTGTTGCGCGACCTGCCCCTTGTTGCGCGACCTGCCCCTTGTTGCGCGACCTGCCCCTTGTTGCGCGACCTGCCCCTTGTTGCGCGACCTGCCCCTTGTTGCGCGACCTGCCCCTTGTTGCGCGACCTGCCCCTTGTTGCGCGACCTGCCCCTTGTTGCGCGACCTGCCCCTTGTTGCGCGACCTGCCCCTTGTTGCGCGACCTGCCCCTTGTTGCGCGACCTGCCCCTTGTTGCGCGACCTGCCCCTTGTTGCGCGACCTGCCCCTTGTTGCGCGACCTGCCCCTTGTTGCGCGACCTGCCCCTTGTTGCGCGACCTGCCCCTTGTTGCGCGACCTGCCCCTTGTTGCGCGACCTGCCCCTTGTTGCGCGACCTGCCCCTTGTTGCGCGACCTGCCCCTTGTTGCGCGACCTGCCCCTTGTTGCGCGACCTGCCCCTTGTTGCGCGACCTGCCCCTTGTTGCGCGACCTGCCCCTTGTTGCGCGACCTGCCCCTTGTTGCGCGACCTGCCCCTTGTTGCGCGACCTGCCCCTTGTTGCGCGACCTGCCCCTTGTTGCGCGACCTGCCCCTTGTTGCGCGACCTGCCCCTTGTTGCGCGACCTGCCCCTTGTTGCGCGACCTGCCCCTTGTTGCGCGACCTGCCCCTTGTTGCGCGACCTGCCCCTTGTTGCGCGACCTGCCCCTTGTTGCGCGACCTGCCCCTTGTTGCGCGACCTGCCCCTTGTTGCGCGACCTGCCCCTTGTTGCGCGACCTGCCCCTTGTTGCGCGACCTGCCCCTTGTTGCGCGACCTGCCCCTTGTTGCGC
Source organism: Scyliorhinus torazame (assembly GCF_047496885.1). Taxonomy (NCBI): domain Eukaryota; kingdom Metazoa; phylum Chordata; class Chondrichthyes; order Carcharhiniformes; family Scyliorhinidae; genus Scyliorhinus; species Scyliorhinus torazame. The sequence continues at coordinate 148,806,324 of NC_092718.1, read as the reverse complement.
GACCTGCCCCTTGTTGCGCGACCTGCCCCTTGTTGCGCGACCTGCCCCTTGTTGCGCGACCTGCCCCTTGTTGCGCGACCTGCCCCTTGTTGCGCGACCTGCCCCTTGTTGCGCGACCTGCCCCTTGTTGCGCGACCTGCCCCTTGTTGCGCGACCTGCCCCTTGTTGCGCGACCTGCCCCTTGTTGCGCGACCTGCCCCTTGTTGCGCGACCTGCCCCTTGTTGCGCGACCTGCCCCTTGTTGCGCGACCTGCCCCTTGTTGCGCGACCTGCCCCTTGTTGCGCGACCTGCCCCTTGTTGCGCGACCTGCCCCTTGTTGCGCGACCTGCCCCTTGTTGCGCGACCTGCCCCTTGTTGCGCGACCTGCCCCTTGTTGCGCGACCTGCCCCTTGTTGCGCGACCTGCCCCTTGTTGCGCGACCTGCCCCTTGTTGCGCGACCTGCCCCTTGTTGCGCGACCTGCCCCTTGTTGCGCGACCTGCCCCTTGTTGCGCGACCTGCCCCTTGTTGCGCGACCTGCCCCTTGTTGCGCGACCTGCCCCTTGTTGCGCGACCTGCCCCTTGTTGCGCGACCTGCCCCTTGTTGCGCGACCTGCCCCTTGTTGCGCGACCTGCCCCTTGTTGCGCGACCTGCCCCTTGTTGCGCGACCTGCCCCTTGTTGCGCGACCTGCCCCTTGTTGCGCGACCTGCCCCTTGTTGCGCGACCTGCCCCTTGTTGCGCGACCTGCCCCTTGTTGCGCGACCTGCCCCTTGTTGCGCGACCTGCCCCTTGTTGCGCGACCTGCCCCTTGTTGCGCGACCTGCCCCTTGTTGCGCGACCTGCCCCTTGTTGCGCGACCTGCCCCTTGTTGCGCGACCTGCCCCTTGTTGCGCGACCTGCCCCTTGTTGCGCGACCTGCCCCTTGTTGCGCGACCTGCCCCTTGTTGCGCGACCTGCCCCTTGTTGCGCGACCTGCCCCTTGTTGCGCGACCTGCCCCTTGTTGCGCGACCTGCCCCTTGTTGCGCGACCTGCCCCTTGTTGCGCGACCTGCCCCTTGTTGCGCGACCTGCCCCTTGTTGCGCGACCTGCCCCTTGTTGCGCGACCTGCCCCTTGTTGCGCGACCTGCCCCTTGTTGCGCGACCTGCCCCTTGTTGCGCGACCTGCCCCTTGTTGCGCGACCTGCCCCTTGTTGCGCGACCTGCCCCTTGTTGCGCGACCTGCCCCTTGTTGCGCGACCTGCCCCTTGTTGCGCGACCTGCCCCTTGTTGCGCGACCTGCCCCTTGTTGCGCGACCTGCCCCTTGTTGCGCGACCTGCCCCTTGTTGCGCGACCTGCCCCTTGTTGCGCGACCTGCCCCTTGTTGCGCGACCTGCCCCTTGTTGCGCGACCTGCCCCTTGTTGCGCGACCTGCCCCTTGTTGCGCGACCTGCCCCTTGTTGCGCGACCTGCCCCTTGTTGCGCGACCTGCCCCTTGTTGCGCGACCTGCCCCTTGTTGCGCGACCTGCCCCTTGTTGCGCGACCTGCCCCTTGTTGCGCGACCTGCCCCTTGTTGCGCGACCTGCCCCTTGTTGCGCGACCTGCCCCTTGTTGCGCGACCTGCCCCTTGTTGCGCGACCTGCCCCTTGTTGCGCGACCTGCCCCTTGTTGCGCGACCTGCCCCTTGTTGCGCGACCTGCCCCTTGTTGCGCGACCTGCCCCTTGTTGCGCGACCTGCCCCTTGTTGCGCGACCTGCCCCTTGTTGCGCGACCTGCCCCTTGTTGCGCGACCTGCCCCTTGTTGCGCGACCTGCCCCTTGTTGCGCGACCTGCCCCTTGTTGCGCGACCTGCCCCTTGTTGCGCGACCTGCCCCTTGTTGCGCGACCTGCCCCTTGTTGCGCGACCTGCCCCTTGTTGCGCGACCTGCCCCTTGTTGCGCGACCTGCCCCTTGTTGCGCGACCTGCCCCTTGTTGCGCGACCTGCCCCTTGTTGCGCGACCTGCCCCTTGTTGCGCGACCTGCCCCTTGTTGCGCGACCTGCCCCTTGTTGCGCGACCTGCCCCTTGTTGCGCGACCTGCCCCTTGTTGCGCGACCTGCCCCTTGTTGCGCGACCTGCCCCTTGTTGCGCGACCTGCCCCTTGTTGCGCGACCTGCCCCTTGTTGCGCGACCTGCCCCTTGTTGCGCGACCTGCCCCTTGTTGCGCGACCTGCCCCTTGTTGCGCGACCTGCCCCTTGTTGCGCGACCTGCCCCTTGTTGCGCGACCTGCCCCTTGTTGCGCGACCTGCCCCTTGTTGCGCGACCTGCCCCTTGTTGCGCGACCTGCCCCTTGTTGCGCGACCTGCCCCTTGTTGCGCGACCTGCCCCTTGTTGCGCGACCTGCCCCTTGTTGCGCGACCTGCCCCTTGTTGCGCGACCTGCCCCTTGTTGCGCGACCTGCCATTATAGCCAAGTAGTACGCTGCCTTTAGCTGCCTTGTTTGAAATCAGCAAGAAAAGGTGCCCCTGGGAGTTGCTCATAACGCTTTGCTGTAAACTAAAATCGTCCCTTACCCCACAATTCAATATGTTTTTTTTTAATGGCTTAAATTGCTGGTAGTTCAGTGGCTGTGGTACTGAACTGTAAATACAGTTAGTTTCAAATGCAGTCGCCTCAATTAAATTAAAATGTAATAAATCTAAGAATTAAGCTTTCACCAGGAAAATAATTGTTAAACTCCAGTTGGCTCATTAGTTTCCTTAAGCTTCCACCTGTATTTTGTTGGGCCGACGGAAGTTCTGGATTCAACATACAAACAAGGAGCAGAAGTAGGCTACTTGGGCCTGCTTCACCATTTAATAGGATCATGGCTGATCTGATACTGACCTCATCTGCATCTCCCCTACCTCCCAATTAACCTATCAACCTAAACATAGAGCCATTTGGCTCTTCTAGCTTGCTCCAATATTGAGTAAGATTACAGCTGATTTTTGATCTCCGTCACGCCTTCCTCAAGCCCTTTAATTTTGTATGTTGCAATAAGTTTTAATCTCCATGGGACATAGCCCTAATTAATATATTTGAGATCTCCTAGCAAAATCCCCAGGGATCGGTTGGGTGAGTCTTGGGTTTTGTATGAGGAGATTGAAAATGATGGCAACGGTGCTGCAAACCCTAACCCTAACCCACCTAAATTGTAGTCAACAGGAACTGCAAACCTATTACAAAAGCAAATTACTGTAGATGCTTTAAATCTAAAATAGAAACCGGAAATGTTGGCCCAACTCAGCAGGTTAGACAGCAAGTTTACATTTTGGGCACCACTCTGCAATCTATCCCTACAGCAAAATGGCACGCATGAAATATCCCAGATAGAGATTTAATTACTATCCCCAATTCCCTAAAGTTCCCTTTGATCTACTTTCTAACTTCCTTTTGATCCAGGGAAACCAGCTACATATATTAATAACAGGACCCTCTTCTTTGCAGACAGAAAGAGCATGGACACACATTGCGCCTGTTTCAGCTAGACAAAACAAGTGATGGCCATTTGCTGGTTCATTGGTCAAGGCACTGCCTTGAGGAATCAGGATCAAGCTGCCTGGTTCAAACTTCAAACCGTTTGATAGTTAACTCAATCATCATCAACCAGTGGATTCTCCATGGCATTGCCTCTATCAATCCAAATCCACTTGCCAGCCAATCAGCACTCCCTTCTCACAGTATAAATTGTTGTTCCCTTTACACTTGGTATGATAGCGATTGTCCTGAGTGCAAGATGAAAAGCTTCAACAACAATGTCTCTTTTCCAGCAGACAACTGCAATTTTACCAGACTCTCTGGCTCCGTTTATGAAGCTGAGAATCATCTTTTGATTATTGTTTTCACATCTCTAACTCTAACCCCTTTAAGTAAACATGGACAATTCTTTGAATTGTGACTACCTTGAGAATGTTAACCAACTTTCTCAAACCTAAGTTTTGCCTTTTTATCTTGCATTTAAAAAATGCACCAAGCTAAAAGTCATGCTTCTAAATCCCATGAATCGTGAAATTAGACATTTTTACATCAAAACTAATGCAGTGATAGCTTCCTTTTGCCAGTGTTTGGTGCTGTAGTGCCTCAGTTTGTCATTTCTCAATATTTTAAGCTGCTCCAACCAAATCCACAGGTATTTTAAAATAGAGATTGCAACATTTAAATGGGAGTTGAATTATTTATATGGTGACCACCCACCCTGCCTTTTCACTAACCACCCTCTTCAAATTGCTCGAATGCCCAGGTTTTCAGCTCCACTGAGACCCCCTCCTCTTTAACCCACCTTTTGCATTCCATTTACTGTCCGCATTAAAAACCCCTTGCACTCTCCTGTACCATGGGATTTGGAGCCAACTCCACTATGGTTTCTTCAGCCATTTAGCAATGATCATCACCATTGTGCAGCCAGGCAGAGCAGGAGCTCAGCCCAAGGGACCTTCACTAACTTTTTGATACTGATGGCTCCATTGCTGATTTTTTTTTTTTTTACAAGTCCTCACAACGTCCAGCGACTAGCTCAGTTCGTCTGTCACAGCATAGGTTGTTCAACCAAAGCTGTAACTGGTACACCAGAATTACTCCACCCCTCAGCCTTCCTCTTAATTCCATTGGCTCCTGCTTCAGAGGTTATCCTCACCAGTTCGCCGTCCTGGCAGGATGTGAGAAGCTGCCAATCATTTTGCAGGTTTGGATGATCCTGACTGGGTGGCCTCCAGAGCAGAATGTTCACTGCAGAAAACTCCATTCCACAGTCCTTCTTCTATTAAACATTGGAATTGTTTGACCAGGCAGATTATCAGTAAAGACGGACCAGGAATGTGAATTGTAACCCAAGTATTTGATACTCTATGAAACTGTTACCAGGTACAATGCTTACATTAGTGGTATGATGTTCAATGATAAATGCAGTTCTCCTGCTGCAGGTTAACACAGTCTGCTCGTGTTCAACTGTAACTAATGGGCTGGTTTGCTGCTGACCCTGTTCTGAGTTACTTGTTTGTTTCACTGCATATTGTTTGTAAAGAAGTAGTTTACAATATACAAAATTAAGCGCATTGAAACAGTAAGATTTCTTGAACGCTTCAGGTGTTCCGGGGAAAAGATACTGGGTTAAAACCTTTGGGCTTTTCTCAGTGACTCCAGATTTATGGAATAGAGTTCCCAACTGTGGCCAGATGTATTCTGGGAGATGTCATCACATGACCCCCCCCCCCCCCCCCTCCCCCCCCCAATATCTTCAGCTGCCCCTCCCTGGAGTCCGGACATTGGCTGCCCAACATGTCAATTATCTGAGCCCCGCCTACCCAAGGCTTTTCATTGTGTCCCGGTTTTGACTTGTGGAAAAATCTTGTCTCTAATTATCTCCCTGCCCTGTAATCCTACTTTACCAGAATGCTTCATTTGTATTTGTCACTCCTGTGCATAACATTATGGAATGTTTTATTTACATTTTGAGCAACGTTTAGCAGGTTGGAGATTTAGTTCTGGGGTGAGGAAGTGTGTGTTGAGAATTATGGGTTTAAGCAAATGTTTGTCTCTTTTGAAATTGGTTGGTGTGGGATCGAGCAGTATTTACTCTTGACCAAACAGTGACACATAGAAAAAATTGAGCAAGACAGCAGCAAATATCAAAACGCAAAATAACCTCTTCAAGCTTGCTGACTTTTCATGGGGTGCAGATCCTCAAATCTTTTTTTAAAATATAAATTTAGAGCACCCAATTCATTTTTTCCAATTAAGGGGCAATTTATCATGGCCAATCCACCTAGCCTGCACATCTTTGGGTTGTGGGGGCGAAACCCATGCAAACACTGGGAGAATGTGCAAACTCCACACGGACAGTGACCCAGAGCCGGGATCGAACCTGGGTCCTCGGCGCCGTGAGGCAGCAGGGCTAACCCACTGTGCCACCGTGCTGCCCCAGATCCTCAAACCTTAAGGATGACGGTAGAGTACTGCGCACCAGTGTGGAACAACTCTCCCCACACCAGTCTTGTAGGTACTAAACACAACACAACAATGCACATCATCTTGGGTACTCTCCAATCAACTCCACTCCCCCGCGTCCCATTCCTGAGCAACATCCTGCTCCCTCTCGAGAAAGGAGATTGCAATAAGAAAGTTCCTGGAGAAGGTTTACGTCGACCAAGACTGCTGTTACACCAGGACCGTGCCAATCCACCTGCTGCTCACCTTGCGCTACACCAGCCTATACAGCTAAGACCACTGTGCCAAGGAATAACCGTGACCTTATAGCAGCAGGAATGAAACCAACATGCCATCATTAAAAAACACTTCCTCATCACAGATCCCACAGCTCTCCTGCCACAGCTTCAACCTGTCACACCAACATTGGGAACTCCCGAACTGTTTCCGCATTGACCAAGGCTGTCTTTGTGCAGAAAATTGGCTCGTGGAGCCCTGCAGGGAAGCCAGACCACAGCTGTGGAGCACCCCAATTAATGACTGGCATCATTTGAAGGCTACCCCCGACAAATCCAGGGAGGGCACAGAGCTCCATCAGGCCATTACGGAAGCTATTGCCTGGCTTGGTGCAGTAACCAAAGTAAAGTAAGGATCTTGTATGTGGTGTACACTGTGCCGTCATATGTTGGTGGTGGAGAGATGGACATGTGCGGATGGGATGCCAATCGAGCTGGATACACATTTGGTTGCTTGAAAGTGAGTGAACAGGATAGAACAGGAGTGAAGATTTTACTAAAGGTGAGTGCATGGTTGAACAGCTAGAAAAGTACCTACAGTGTGGAAGGCTAAGGCAAGTATTTGGCTGCTTGAAAGTGAGGTGGGTAGCCAGCTAGTTTGAGATTTTGGCTACTTAACTGGATGAACTCTGAGTCATGAGGAGAGCAGAAAAACTCGATAGTGACCAATGGTGTTCTGTTTATCTCTGCATCATTTACACTACTGTACTATCTGAGTGACATTCCATTACTCACAATTGGGTGGCAGTGGTTAGCACTGCTGCCTCACTGCGCCAGGGACCTGGGTTCAGCTCCAGTCTTGGGCGACTATGTGGAGTTTGCACGTTTTCCCCCTGTCTACGTGGGTTTCCTCCGATTGCTCTAGTTTCCTCCCACAGTCCAGAGATGTGCAGGTTTGGTGGGGTGACTGGGATAAGGTAGGGGAGTGGACTGAGGTCCGTGCTCTTTCAGAGAGTTGGTGCAGACTCAATAGGCTTCCTGGCCCGCTAGGATTCTATGGGGTGAAACATTTTTGCATTGTTCCTACAATTTGTTGAAGCACAGTATGAGGCTACCGGTGTTGGATGTGTAGTTTATTCCCATTAATTTTAATATAAGAAATCGAGTCAACTTTAAATAGTCTGACTTAATTATTTTGGCCTGGATGGTCCAGGGCTGCTTGTGTGGCATATGCAGGGTTGCCATCTGGTGCAGGGGAGATGATTTTGGGGAAGTGTACAGTTTGTTAATAAAAGAGACTTGCATTTTATTCTTCCTCCATGTACATGAACTTGGAAAGTTTTTGATCTGTAGAGTATTACATTAATTTGGAATAAAAGCAGAAAAACGTGCTCAGCATGTCGGGCAGCATCTGTGGAGAGGGAAAGTGTTGTATGTTTCAGGTAAATGACCGTTATCATTAATTTGCATTTGCTCTCGGACCCAAGGTTCATTTTTCATAGCCTGAAAACAAACCATGCTGACCACATTAGAAATCGCAAAGTCGAAATGGCCTCCATATCTTTCATTGTCTCTTGCCACCGCACTCCACCCCGCTCCCCCCTCCACAAAAACATTATCATCAAAGTTTTAGCTCTAAACAGCAACTTAATAAATTTAGATTGATGCATTTATTTAAAATATCAATTTGAGTGATACTTGAAGCAAGCTACAGTTTCTCCAGAGATTCGTTGACTGACGAATATAGGACGGAGGAGCGAACTGACTCCTTTCCCATCTACCCCATGCTATAATCCAGGATTACTGTCTGTAATTGTGGTTGTGTCCCAACTATTCCTTCAGTAAGCACTGGAAATCAAACTGTTAGAATTGAGCATGACATTTTAGGCTATTAGGGGCATTTACTGTCACATGGCACATAATAAGGCTTGCATTAGCACATGTAAGGGGAAGCTGATTGACTGGTTGTTTTGAACTATTTGGGTGCGAATGGTGATGAATATTGAAAAACTGAGGAAATTGGAATATAAAAGTTTTAATTGGTGGACTCCTGTTTGCGCAGTAGGGTTTATTTTGTTAAATTAACTGCTGTATCGCACAAGCCAGTTTCCTGCAAAAATAAAAGGTTGTTATGGGATTCCGTGCTAATAGGGAAGGAGCAGGCTGTGAGCAGAAGCTAGGGTTTCTACCTCCCAACAGCTGTATCTTTCTGATGTATGGAAAGCCTGCTTTCCAGCTTGGATAGTATATATCCAAGTTTGTTCCTCCCCTTTTTGAATTTGGTTTCAATCTAATTTTAACATTACAAAGTATATGTAGTGTGTATATCTTCATACAAGCGGTAAAGATGGGCATTTTTAATGTGTGATTTTAAAACAAAACTTTGGGATTTTATTGTTTTTAACCCAGGTGATGAATTTTCCGCTGGCTTCTTGATTCGAAATGGTGCCCGTGTAAATGCAGCTACACATGGAGAGCAGGAAACGCCACTTCATCTTGTGGCATCATACAGCTTAAAAAAACACTCCGTAGAAGCAATGGTAGGGATGGCACGTATTGCGCAAGCGCTTTTGGAAGCATCTGCCAATTCCAATATGCAGGATAGCAAAGGGCGGTGAGTACCAGTGTGTTTTTTGGGTACATTATCCTCTGGCATCTTTCCTATCTAGTCTCCTGCAATTTCTGATAGTGTGATAAGTGTGCAGCCAAGGACTACTTTCATCACTTCTTTCTCACTTGTACTCTGTTTTTCGTTTCTCTGCCTCTCTTTGTTTGGATTGTGGAGAACTGAATTCCATTTATGGTGTGCTGTTGTAAATATCAGGGTAGCAACGCCATGAGTTTGAGTCATCCTACTTTCTGCATTGGGATTGTAAATTGAATTTAATCCTACAATGTCTAAATCCAACTGGAGGAGCTGTAAACAATCTGGATTCTGTGAATGATGCATTGTTTAGATATTGAAAATTTTCTGATAATTTCTCCACAGTGGGATTGTTCATAATGTGCAGCATTGCCGTAACAGCAGACACTGCACTGGGTAACTCTCATCCCCCTATTCCTTCCTTTTTACACAGGACACCCTTGCACACATCTATATTGGCAGGCAACGAGAATGTCTTAACCCAATTACTGCAGTGTAAACAGTAAGTATGAGTCAAAAATGTTGTTGCTTCTTCTGAAAGCAGCTCTTAATTTCTAGTAATTGTTTTCACCACGCTGTGATTCAACGCTGTTTTTAAAAAAAAAAAAAAAAAAAACGTCTCTTGGTTTAACTATTTTCTAGATGTGACTTGGAGCTGAAGGACCACGAAGGAAGTACAGCACTGTGGTTAGCCCTCCAGTATATAACCGTGGACCCTGATCAGTCGGTGAATCCATTTGATGATGTTCCGGTTGTAAATGGCACATCGTTTGATGAGAACAGTTTTGCAGCAAAGCTTATTGAGCGGGGTAGTAATCCTGATGCTCCGGATACAACGGGTGAGAAACTAGCTGCCACACAATGAAAATGAGATATTTGTGTATAACAATGTTTCCTCTTGAGCTGTAGGGACTGGAATATGCACTTTACAAGCTGGCCATGAAAAATCAGAGGGAACATTGGTGTATACGAGGTGACTTGGTGTGATTAGAAACGAGATGATTTGATGGAGCTATTTTCATATGTTCTGACATGATAAAGTGACACATTCTAGCATTTAGCGAGTGTGCACATGCATCCCCTTGCCTGAAAGGATGTCAAAGGTTAGCACCATCCCAATGATTGAGCAGTTTTCTTGAAGGGCACATAATAATAATCTTTATAATTGTCACAAGTAGGCTTACATTAACACTGCAATGAAGTTACTGTGAAAAGCCCCTAGTCGCCAGACTCCGGCGCCTGTTCGGGTACACTGAGGGAGAATTCAGAATGTCAAATTCACCAAACAAGCACATCTTTCAGGATTTGTGGGAGGAAACCGGAGCACCGGAGGAAACCCATGCAGACACTGGGAGAACATGTAGACTCCGCACAGACAGTGACCCAAGCGGGAATTGAACCCAGGACCCTGGCTCTGTGAAGCAACAGTGCTAACCACTGTGCTACCATGCTGCCCCTTAGCTTGATAACCACCCACTGCATCATCAGCATACCATGGCTGCACTGCACAATTAACTTCACTACAGCACTCTGAGAATACTTGAACAGAATCTCTCTCCCCTGTATCTTCTACCACTGAGAAAGGCGAGGGGAGTAATGTTGTGGGAACATCTTGACCTCCCAAGTCACACCATCCTTACTTAATCTGCTCCTATATCATCAAACTTCAAATACCAATGAAACTTCCTCTGAACTTTCTTCCCTCAATCTCTTATTTCCTCTCCCTCAAATGCTTGTCTTACTTCTGCTTAAGTACATCTGTTCTATTTCCTGCCATTCTATGGTAGAGGGTTCCACATCTTGCCATTCTTTGAATGAGGAAATTTCTTCTGATTTCCCAACTGGGTTTCTTGGTGACTATCTGGTAGCCTCTAGTTATGCTCTTCCTCCACGGATCAGGTTTGATATGCGTGCAGGAATCCAAAGTATTGATGTAGTCTGAGTTCTCATTTTACTTCTGACGTGAGAGAGGGTGCGAGCAGTCTACCTCTTGCATTGTCGGCTTGCTTATAGTGGATTTTGTTTCTTCAAGATGGTCCCACCTGAATAAATGCATAGAAAGTAAGAAACTTTTGGGGGACCAAAGAATGTGGGGCAGCATGGCGGTGCAGTGGTTAACACTGCTGCCCAGCGCTGAGGACCCGGTTTGATCTCTGCCCCGTGTGAAATTTGCACATTCGCCCCATGTCTGTGTAGGAAAAAAAAAAAAGAATTGGATCTCTAAATTAATTAATTAAATAAATTAATTTAATATTAAGAAAAGAAACAAAGAATGAATTTGCAGACATAGCACCGTTCAAATCCTTGGCATCCTAAAGTGCTTTGCGACCTTTGGCAATGTGGCAATTTTAATTTAAGCACGGCAAGGCCCAGTAATCGGCAATGAGTGACTCATTTAATCTAGGGCCAGGACACTGTAGAAATCCTGTAATACTTAAAAAATGTTTTTTTTCCTAAATAAATTTAGTACCAATTCCTTTTCCAATTAAGGGCAATTTAGCATGGCCAATCCACCTACCCTGCACATCTTTTTGGATTGTGGGGGTGAGACCCACACAGACACTTGTGCAAACTCCACACGGACTGTGACCCAGGGCCGGGACCGAACCCGGATCCTCGGCACTGAGAATACTTTTTTTTTTAAAGTGATGGTGGATGAGCAAGCAAACCATTTGATGCCTCATCCCAATATGGCATATGTCTCAAAGCAACATGTTATGAAGTGCCAGGTTAACTTGTCTCCCCATGTGAAAGAAATGGTTATGTTTGTGCCCTATGGGGTCGGTCATGATCTTGACTAGTGTTCATATCCAGAGAAGAACATCTTGTTTGAGATTTTTCTGTAGGTTTCATATTTTCTTTCTCCTGGTTGCTTTATGATTTTCTCTTTCTCCAAGACTGAAGTGTCTCTATAACCTGGTGATGTTACAAGCCCGGTGTGGGATCCATTATAAAAAATTTAGAGTACCCAATTAAATTTTTCCAATTAAGGGGCAATTTAGTCTGGCCAATCCACCTACCCTGTATATTTTTGAGTTGTGGGAGCGAAACCCACACAAACATAGGAAGAATGTGCAAATTCTACACTGACAGTGACCCAGTGCCAGGATCGAACCTGGGACCTCGGCGCTGTGAGGCACCAGTGCTAACCACTGCACAACCGTGCTGCCCCAGTTGTGGGATCCTTTAGCCAAAATAACCAAATTTACTAAATGACCCCATAAAGAAATTAGCAACAAAGTTTCACTTTTTGTATTTTTTACTTTTACAACAGACAAATGTCAACTAAAAAGGTAAATTTCATTTTAAATAGTTGATACAACAAGGATGCGTCTTTTACAACCGCAAGTACCACCCTTCAGCTATACATGCTGCACATTTCCACAACATATTGTTCTTTTATTCATGCAGGGTAGATAGGAGTCTATTCCAACATTAGCTGGCACCACCGGGTTTCACGGGTATGATTATCAGCGAGGCACACTTCTATGCTTCCTTTCCATTGGGTGATGACGGCTCTGACGGTCTAAGCTTTCCCACCAATAACTCCCCAGTTCATGGTTTGGTCACTTCTGGGAAATGTTGCTCTCTTTGGTTGTTTCTAAATATGGCGGTCAATATGCTCGCCTTCCTTAATTCTAATTACGTTCGCTTTAGAGTCGCCAGGTATCTTTCGATGCCGCCACAAGGTTCAAACCCGAATACTGATCAAAGAGTCGGTACACCAGTTAGTTAGTTCAAAGTCAATACTATTTATTTACACACACAGCAATATCTACTCGTGCATGAAATACTACAGACTAAACTATCATTACTGCTAAAGCCTATACTTAGCTTTGGGCGCCCACTCAGTCAGAGGAACAATGGCCATTGTTCGGTTCTGAGGCTGCTGGGGTCGAAGTGGTAGGGGGGAACAGCTAAGGTTGTCCATCTGGTAGCGAGCGTTGACCTTGGACCTACTTGTTTCTGGTGTTGCTGGTAGACTGGTCTCTCCGCTGTGGGAGCCAGGTCCAAGAGAGCGATTCTGCCGCCGCCTTGTACCCGAAGGGGCTTTGCGCGCTTTTGGGCGGGCCTTGAACTTGGCCCCAATCAATTGGGCCACTTCTTGATCATTCGCATTGATCCTGACCAATAAAGGGGTGGGTGTCCTGATGGCTGGGCGTGTCCTAGGTGGCCGTTGGCCTTGCTTTTGTTTCTGCTTTCGGTTTGGGGAGCTGGCGCCGTGAGGTCTGGGGCCAGATCGGTTACTTAAGTATCTTCCTTTGTTCCCGGAGATGGGCCATCCATATGCTCATGGGCCTACAGTTTGGTCTCGTCTGGGAGCTGTTTCTCCAATATGCAGGCAGGCTCTTTCTTAGCATTGTCCATATTTCCCTGTAATCTTTGCAAATGTCCATTTTGTATTCTGGAAGTGGCCATCCCAGATGGCTACAGAAAACACCCAGCTCTTTCATACGCAGCTTTAGTCATTTCAGTTTTTTAATGTTTCAGGTGAAAAGGTGACTTCTCAATTCACTGTTTGTTTGGTACAACAGTGTCAGTGGGAATTACTTCTCGTAGCATTCAGAAGGAAAAATATTACCAGAATAGAATCATTACAACACAAGGCAACCATTCAGCCATTGTGTCAATTATGACTCTCCTTGGGAGCAATTCACATACTACTCCTTCCCCACATCCCTATATACTCATCCATTTCGGGCATTTTGAAAATGCGGAAAACTTTGCCTGCTCCATCTGAAAACGAGCTGCCCAGTCTGATCTCCTATTCCAACACTTTACTCCTGGATCTTACTGGATTTCAGGTGCATATCCAATATACTATACATACAAGTTCCTTAATCCATCCAAAACTCTTCAGCACGCACTTCCTATTGGGTTTTCCACTATAAATTCCCTATGATCATGTTTATAAAGGTTCCATGCCATATGTATGCATGTCATGCTGTAATGACACACTCTAACCAGGGGTGGCACAGTGGTTAGCAGCGACAGGGACCCGGATTCAATTCTGGCCTTGAATGACTGTGTGGAGTTTGCACTTTCTTCCCGTGTATCCGTGAGTTTCCTCCAGGTGCTCTGGTTTCCTGCGACAGTCCAAAGGTGTACAGGTTAGGTAGATTGGCCATGCTAAATTGCCCCTTAGTGTCCAATGGTTAAGTGGGGGTGATGAGGTGGGGGAGTGAGCCTAGGTAGGGTGCTCTTTTAGAGGGTTGGTGCAGACTTTTTAATTTAGAGTAGCCAATTATTTTTCTTTTCAAATTAAGGGGCAATTTAGCCGTGCCAATCTACCTAACCAGCACATCTTTGGGTTATGGGGGTGAAACCTATGCAGATATGAGGAGAATGTGCAAACTCCACACGGACAGTGACCCAGGGCCGGGATTCGAACCCGGGTCCTCAGCACTGCAGTCCCAGTGCTAACCACTGCGCCACATGCTGCCCTGGTGCAGACTCGATGGGCCAAATGGCCTCCTTCACTGTAGGGATTCTATGAACCACCCAGCCTTTGCTCCAGATAAATTCCTATCCTGAAAACCACGGTTTCCCACTTTGCCGACAACCTTTGCTATCTAACGAAGCAAAATCTAGTTATTTGCTTAATAACCAAATGTAAAGTTTTTAAAATGGTGACTGAATTTCTTTCAATTATTCCCCAACCTCTGCTATTTCTTTACCTGAACACTACACTTGGTCCTGACTCCTTATGTCAATCTCCCTTGGCAAATTATGCTTGAGAATAATTGTAAATCATGGTGCTATCCATTTACATGGTATAAAATCATTAATTGAGAGAAGATCCATTAATTAGTTAATCCCAACCCATTATACTCTTCAGAGGTTTCTAATTGTGTATTTCACTCTTGAATTCTGTGTTAGGCAATTGTCTGATGCAAAGAGCATCCGAGACTGAAAATGAAGCTGCTGCACTCTTTCTGGTTGCTCATGGGGCCAAGGTGAACCACACCAATCACCTGGTGAGTTTTTGAAGTTAATGTCCAAGGAAATGCTGTCTTGATTTATAAGAATGGGGAAACCCTTATGATCAATGGCCTTGTAACATATTAATTGGATGCAACTTCCTCTTTTATATTGAACTGCATTTAATTTGTGTTAAATTCTGCTCCAGGGCATTTTGTGATGCAATAGAGTTTCCAAAGCAGAATATGAAGCTGCGTCAGTAGCTTCAACACGCATACGTTCACCAGTACAAGAACACTTCCCTCAGTTGATAAAGCAGTCAGACAGAAGAGCCCAAGATTTGGTCTGTGGTGTTTGAAATTGACTTTGGCCAATTTTTCCCTTCCACCCTAATCAAAAGGTTCCCCCCCCCCAATTTGTAATTCAGTTACACTGATGACTGTTTGGACTATTGGATTGGAAGAGTGGGACTGAAATCCTGGTCTTTGCCACAGACCTGTGCTTGCTTTTTAAAGTAAAGGTCAAAAATTGGGGAAAAGAATGCCAGCCTTTTCAGGTGCTTTATAATTGTTATTTGTAATGTATTTCATGCTTTCTACTTTAATTGTTTCGACATTGATTCCATCATTTTGCCATTCTTTTGTCCCCAACCCATACCTCCAGCTTTGACAAAATTGACTGACTAATTTTCCAGCAAC
The DNA here is from genome assembly GCF_047496885.1 of Scyliorhinus torazame. Taxonomy (NCBI): domain Eukaryota; kingdom Metazoa; phylum Chordata; class Chondrichthyes; order Carcharhiniformes; family Scyliorhinidae; genus Scyliorhinus; species Scyliorhinus torazame. The sequence continues at coordinate 148,790,920 of NC_092718.1, read as the reverse complement.
TACAGTTATCTGCAGCGTAAACCTTCCAACAATCTGCCTTTTTGTGTTGTGGGGAAATATTAAAACCAAGTAACTTTGGGAAAGTCAAATAGAATTAGTTGGGTTGTAGATTAAATACAAGCTTGTAGTTCTGAGTCAAGGTCAGATTATACATTTGCAGTTTGGTGGCGCTAAAAGTGAAATGTTACACTAGCCTTTCCGGATCCAGACTGCAAATGTGCACGGCCAGTAAGTTAGATGCCAGTGTGAGTGCTGATATGGAGCACCATTCAGAAGTCACAATCCAAAACTTGTAAGCCAATTAGAGTCAGAGATGGGGCAGTACCAAAAAGTGCAGATATAAAGTTACTGGTGCATGTGTTGCCTGCTCTCGTCTTTCCATTCTTCTATTTCCATTGCCCCGCTGGGCTTTTGTCTCTCGTTTTTATTTGAAAGTGTACGACCCAAGATTTTGCAATAAACTCCATCTCAAACTGCCACCGGATCCCATCTCATGTTTCAATGTTATATTGTCTGCTTCTCCAAAGAATATTTACTAGAATGGTATCAAGAAGCATAGTGGTTAGCACTATGGCTTCACAGTGCCAGGGTCCCAGGTTCGATTCCTGGATTGGGTCACTGTCTGTGCGGAGCCTGCACGGTCTCCCTGTGTCTGCGTGGGTTTCCTCCGAGTGCTGCGGTTTCCTCCCACAAGTCCCGAAAGATGTGCTATTATGTAATTTGGACATTCTAAATTCTCCCCCTGTACCCAAACAGGTGCCGGAATGTGACGAGTAGGGACTTTTCACAGTAACTTCATTGCAGTGTGTTTTAAAAAAAAAAAAAAAGTAGAGTACCCAATTAATTTTTTCCAATTAAGGGGCAATTTAGCGTGGCCAATCCACCTAGCTTGCACATTTTTGGGTTGTGGGGGCGAAACCCACGCAAACACGGGGAGAAAGTGCAAACTCCACACGGACAGTGACCCAGAGCCGTGCTCGAACCTGGGACCTCGGCGCTGTGAGGCCGCAGTGCTAACTCACTGTGCTGCCCTCATTGCAGTGTTAATGGAAGCCTACTTGTGACAATCAACATTATTGTTGCAAGGATGAAGGGCTTCAGTGATATTGATCTTTATTAATGTCACAAGTAGATTTACATTAACACTGCAATGAAGTTACTGTGAAAATCCCCTAGTCGCCACACTCTGGCGCCTGTTTGGTACACAGGGAAAATTCAGAATGTCCAGGTCACCTAACAAGCACGTCTTTTCGGGACTTGGTGGGAGGAAATCGGAGCACCTGGAGGAAACCCACGCAGACATGGAGAAAACATGCAGACTCCACACAGGCAGTGACCCAAGGCGAGAAAAGAACCTGGGGACCCTGGCGCTGTGAAGCAACAATGCTAACCACTGTGCTACAGTGATGTGAAGATGAGAGACGCTGGGACTGTTCTCGGAGCAGATACATTTAAGGGGGAAGATTACAAGTAATGTTCACAATTGAGGGGTTTTTATTTAGTAGATGGGGGAAATCCGTTCTGTTGGCAGAAGTACTAGTCGCCAGAGTGCACAGATTTAATGAAACGGACTAGGAGACCATTGAGAATTTTTAACATAGTTTTGATTTGGAATGTGGTGAAAGAATGTAGTATTTGTAGGATTCAGTATTCTTCAAAAGAAAACTAGATATATATTTGGGAAAGAGTTGGGAGGACTATTGGGGATGTACACTAGATTGGGACTAATTAGATAATGGGTACTCGCGATGTAAACTGGCTGACTCGTATGCTATATCAGTTCATCTGTATCTTTTAGGAATAAGATTGTTGGTTTGGTACAAATGATACTTGCCTACGAGGAGATAGTTTGATACTAGCAGGTTGCAGAAACCTTTTTATATATCAGAAGCTAAACTGTAGCATTGCCATATTTCTTAAGGTTAAAGGGCTCAAATGAAATGATGTTGAATATCTTGTAATGAACAGCTCTGCATGGCACAAGATGTTCTAACTGTTTTTCCAGAGAAAAGTCAGTGGCATCCAGGATAAATCTGACTGCAGCATTCATCTCTCATGCTTTATTTAGGGTGAATCTCCACTTCATACAGCCTGCCGTCATGGCCTGGCGAATCTTACTGTAGAACTACTGCAGCATGGAGCAAATCCCAACATCCAAACCAAGCGACCACTTTCTGTCAGTGCAGGTGTGTCACAAGACTCCACAGAGGGCTTTTATTTGCAGACTCCACTTCACATAGCAATAGCACACAATCATCCAGATGTGGTGTCTGTGATACTGGAGCAGAAAGGTTGGTTTACTCTTCCTCCAAACTGTTTAAAATATCATGTCAAATTGTAAGTGTTAATGAATGGCAACTTGTGTGGAGTCAAATTTAACACGTCTTGAACAGGTTGTGGGACAAATCTGGAAGTCCAGACCTCCAGACTCCTCCTCCCCACCTCTTTTTTTTTTTTTTTTTTTTTTTCTCATTCCTTTCCTCCCCATGGGCTTTTGACCAATGATAATTAAATGGTTTTTTTAACATTCCTTAAATGTACAGTATTAGTATTTTAATGTACTAGAAATTGATCGATCAGTTTGAGCCAATTTACATAATCATGACTGACATTTTGGTTGTGGTTCATTGTATTTCTCTGGTAATTCCCGAAAGTGCATCTCAATACTTCAAAGTAAATGAATACTTCAAAATTTATTTAACCGTTGGTTCCAAAACATGCCTACTTCAACATATGTATTCTGGGGAATGCCTCTGGTAAAAGTTTATCATTGTAACACACTTACAAAGTGTGATGTCTTTGTGATTACTTTGAGCCGTGGCAGACAAATCATTCCTGTTCTTTGTGGTTTGGCTCTAAACATTTGTAATAATCATAGTTGAACATGACTTCTTGCTCTGGAGAACTGAAAGATGAAGAAAAGTAATCATGTCCTTTTAATCAACTCAGCAAATGCACTTCATGCTGCCAGTAACCTGCAAATCATTCCTGACTTCAGCCTGAAAGATTCAAGAGATCAGACGGTCCTCGGCTTGGCTCTGTGGACAGGTAACTGTGAACGCATTTTGTATTAATCCCATTCCTGTTTGGTTTTTTCTGCTCCAGTGACTTGCTGAAGTGGGTGTTCTTGTATGTTGGGGGTAAAGTGGTTGCAAAGAGGTGGGGTGTATTTATATCTGTTGTGACAGCAATTTGGTGTTACTGGAGACCAATTGATAATCCATAGAATCCCAACAGTGCAGAAGGAGGCCATTCGGCTTATCGTCTCTGCACTGACCCTCTGAAAGAGCACCCTACCGAGGCCAACTCCCCCACCCTAGCACCGTATCCCCAGCTAACCAGATCTTCATGAGTTACTTTATGAACAAAACATGCTGCCTGCTTTCTTTATGAAAAGCATAGCGTGCTTTAATCTGCATCAATTCAAAAGATATTTGGGGAAGAATCAAAAGGTTACATTTTAAATAATTCCATGCCTTACTCTGTGAAATGTATTCTAAAGTCGTAAAATGTTAACCTCTGAACTGATTGCACTCTCCCTGCAGGCATGCACACAATCGCAGCACAGTTGCTTGGTTCAGGGGCTGCGATTAATGACTGTATGTCTGGCGGTCAGACTCTACTGCACATGGCAATTCAGAGACAAGACAGCAAGGGTGCCCTCTTCCTCCTTGAGCACCAGGCTGATATCAATGTTCGGTGAGTGAGATGCTGTATAGCACATAGATCATGTAAGTTGCTTTTTAAATGTGATTTTGTGCAAGCTCAAAAGCTTTTGCATTCCCATTCTGATGTCCATTGATTTTTTTTTCCCCCCATAAATACATTTGCATTTGGCCATCCTGAGTTTTCTTTTCCTTAGAATTTTTTTGAACTGCTGTCTCATTAATTTCTTTTCCCTCTTTTTTTTTTTTTTAGCATCTTGATGTTTCTTCACTTATCTTTGACAGGACTCGTGACAGTGAGACAGCGCTCCAGTTGGCCATCAAGAACCAGCTACCGCTTGTGGTCGATGCTCTGTGCACCCGTGGTGCAGATATGACTGTGCCGGATGAGAAGGGAAATGCACCACTGTGGCTAGCCCTGGAGAGTGGACTTGAGGACATAGCCTCCACCCTGGTGAGTGCACTCAGCAATGAGTTGAGCCCTTTTCATAGCTTCAAGTGCTTCAGACCCATGGAACAGGACAGTTGGGGAAATTTATTTTTCTTCTACAGGACAAGGTCTTGAATAAATTATCACCCCCTCCATCCCAGCTGTTGCTTGTTAAAATAGATGCACCAATCCAGATAATTCCCTGATGGGAATGGGGAAAACCCATCATTAACTCTATCTCGCACAGCATTTCTGTTTTTCCCACTTCACAGTTTTCCACATTATATTCCATCTGTCACGTTAAAAATTGGTTTGTGTAGAGTTTACAGCACAAAAGTGGTCACCTAGCCCAACAAATATACACCTGTTAATCCTCAAAAGCCTCCTTTCACTTGCATCATCTTGTCTTATCAGCGTATCCTTTTAATCCTTTCTCCTTGTAACTATCGACTTTCTTTTAAATACATCTGCTATTTACCTCGACTACTCAAGTGGGATTGAGAACCTGGCAAGTTTCACATTCAAACCACTCTGTAATGAGGGGCGAAATTCTCCCCCAACGGCGCGATGTCTGCCGACTGGCGCCAAAGACGGCGCCAATCAGACTGGCATCGCGCCGGCCCAAAGGTGTGGAATGTTGGGGCTAGGCCGACGCCGGAGGGATTTCCGCCCCGCCAGCTGGCGGAAATGGCGTTTGTTTCCCCGCCAGCTGGCGCGGAAATGCGCCGCATGCGCGGGAGCGTCAGCGGCCGCTGTCAGTTTCCCGGCGCATGCGCGGAAGCGTCAGCGGCCGCTGTCAGTTTCCCGGCGCATGCGCGGGAGCGTCAGCGGCCGTTGTCAGTTTCCCGGCGCATGCGCGGGAGCGTCAGCGGACGTTGTCAGTTTCCCGGCGCATGCGCAGTGGGGAGAGTCTCTTCCGCCTCCGCCATGGTGGAGGCCGTAGCAGAGGCGGAAGGGAAAGAGTGCCCCCACGGCACAGGCCCGCCCGCGGATCGGTGGGCCCTGATAGTGGGCCAGGCCACCGTGGGGGCACCCCCCCCGGGTCAGATCGCCCCGTGCCCCCCCCAGGACCCCGGAGCCCGCCCACACCGCCTGGTCCCACCGGTAAATACCAGCTTTGATTTACGCCGGCGGGACAGGCAATTTTTGGGCGGGACTTTGGCCCATCCGGGCCGGAGAATTGAACGGGGGGTCCCGCCTACCGGCGCGGCCCGATTCCCGCCCCATCTCCGGTACCGGAGACTTCGGCGGGGGCGGGATTCACGGCGGCCAACGGCCATTCTCCGACCCGGCGGGGGTTCGGAGAATGACGCCCGAGGTTTCTCCGGAATTCCTTATTAAATTTATCAGTGACTGTCTTATCACCCTAGTTTTAGATTTTCCCCCTATAAACAAACATTTTCTCTTCTATTGATCCCCTTAACTTGACGATTTAATCAGGTCACATCTTGCCTTTTTCTTTTGGAGTAAAGAATCCAACACGTTTAGCCTTTCAGTTCTGGTGTCATCCTTGTAAAGTTCTTGTTTTCTTTTGTGCTTTCATATCCTTTTTCACACAGACACCAAAATGTGATATATAGGGAAGTAGAGGCAGGCTTAAGTGATTTGGTCCCTTTTGCCTGTTCTACCATCATTTCAATTGGATCATGGCAGATCTTCCACCTCACCACCATCTTTCTGTATCTCTTGATGTCATTGGTTATCTAGAAATCTATCAACCTCTGCTTTGAACATACTCAATGACTGAGCCTTCACTGCCCTCTGGGGTAGAAAATGACAAAGATTCACCACCCCTGGCTGAAGAAATTAATCATCTCGACTCTAAATGGTCTAGCTCTTATTCTGAGACTCACCAGCCAGGAGAAACATCCTTCCTGAATTTGCTTTATCGAGCCTTTTAAGAAGCTTTCACAATGCAATGAGGTCACATCTCATTCTTCTAGCGAAATACAAACCCAGTTTCCTCCATCTCTCCTCTTAGGGCAATCTTGCTATCCAGGGATTAATCTGGTGAATCTTTGTTTCACCCCCTTCATGGTGTAGCCTTCGTTGGGTAACGAGACCAAAACTACACACAACCCCAGTTTTGGTCTCTCCAAGGCTCTGTGCAACTGCAGCAAAACTTCCTTACTCGTGTACTAAAAATCTTCTCGCAGTAAAAGCTAACATACCATTTGCCTTCCTAATTGCTTGTTAGCTTTCAGTAACTTGTGAACAAGAACACCCTTGGACATCACAATCTCATCCTTTTATATTAAAAAAAATCAGTATTCTGTTTTTCCCACCAAGTGGATAACTTAACATTTTTCCACATTAAATTCCATCTGCCATGTTCTTGTCCATTTACTTAGCTTATGTAAATCCCTTTCAAGCCCCTTATATCCTCCTCCCAACTCTCATTCCCATCTCATTTTGTGTCATCAGTAAACTTTGAAATATTTTGATCATTAGTATAAATTGTAAATAGCTGGGCCCCAAGGACTTATCGTTGCAGTGCCCCTCAGCAAGAGCCTGCAAGCCTGAGAATGATTGCTTTATTCCTACTGTTTTCTGTCTGTTAACCAATCCTCAATCTATGCTTGTATATTACCCCCAATCCCACATGCTCTAATTTTGCTTTCTAGGCTCCTGTGTGGATCCTGATCAAAAAGCTTTCTGAAAATCCAAATATATCACATCCATTGGTTCTCCCTTATCTGTTCTGCTAGTAATATCCTCAAAATAAAAACTCCAAAGCATGATTTCCCTTTCATAAAATTCTTCCAAATCCTACCATTATCCATCTTCTAAGCATCCAGTTACCACACCCTATTATTCCCAGCATTTTCCCAACGAGTGTCAGGCTTTCAACTCTCTCCTTCCCTTCTTGCATAAATAATAGGGTTACATTTGTCTCCTTCCAGAAGCTACAGAATTTTAAGAGATTATTACCAGTTTCATCCATTATCTCTACAGCCACCTTTTTCAACACTCTGGGATGTAGATAATCAGGTCCAGGGGATTTGGTTGTTCATTGCTTTTTCTTGGCTCCACCCAGGTTGATTCAACATCTGATTTAAGATCCTGTCTCACTAATGTACTGATCCCATTCTTTATTAACAGTGCAAAATGCCAATGCCACATGTCCTTGAACGTGTTCAGTTCCCAACCTTGGCCACCCTGCAGCCATGTCTCCAATAACAATTAGGCCATGTTTCTTTACTTCTATTCTAAGATGTGCATGCCATCATCAATCTTGGTTTTCATTTTCCACCCCAGTAACTTTCTGTAGGTAGCCTTTTGGAAGGTTCAGAGTGCTTCACTCCCGAATATTAATTAGAATCCCACTAAATTGAGTGGATTGTAATGGAGGCAGAATTCCATTAGATGTAGATGAAATCCCTTTGGGGAAATATGATATTTTCAGATTGCAGCGTTAATTTACACCTGAATCTGTTGGCGGGCTAACATTTCTGACAGTATAATTTCTTCAGCACTGACCGAGTTGGTTAGCTCAGAATATGTAGTCTGGGGCTTCAACCCATAACTTCTGACAGAAACGAGTGATACCAACTGAAGTACGTTGGCATATTACTGGAGGTGACTTTTTGTGTATTGATACGTTATATGAAGCTCTGTTCCTTTTAAAGATGTTTAGTTATTTACTCTTGTTGTCTTTGTGATATTGTTGAATAGGATTACAAGACCAGCAAGTATTCAACCTGACGTGTGTTGAATTACATGTAAACCAGTTCTGGGATTATGACTGAATTTTAGTCTGCCAGATTTCCAAACATTCATTGTTCAATGCTTAGCCAACAGGGGATGGAATGTGGGTTGCGTGTTAACATGCAATCAATATCATTTGACCAAAGGTTAGACAACACTGCCCCATAACTAACTTAATTTGATACTGGAGGATGGCCAGTACTTGTGGGATGGGTGGGGTGGGGGGTGGTGATGAAAGGCAATTGGCAAAATGTCTTGTAGTTCACTTTTGACAATGTAAACCCTCAATGCTGCAAATGCAAATCATAACAATTGGCTAAATCTGCACAGAGTCCAGCAAAGCTCAATAAAAGATTTGTTTTGGTCTTTGGATGTTAGTTACAAAGCTTAACTACCAAATCACATTTTGAAAGTAGGAGATTTTTAGATCCGTGTGGAAACACCCTTATCTTTCTTGAGTGTAAAAATAATCTCTGCATTTTATTTGTACTGGACTGGGCTCTGCAGATGTTGATCTTTAATCAAACCGTGAATACTTAAACACATGTAGGTTTGTGCATCAAATGCATTGGCATATGTGGCTCCTCTATCTGTGTACTGTTGCATATTGTTATGTATAGTTTTAACATAGCATGTACCATTTATTCTACATCCTAGTACTAAAATCCTCTTTTCGCAGCACTGAAGAAGGCCAAACATTACACTTTGCTGTTTTCACCAGTGCCCAAGTTTTGCTTTCTTTATTTAACATATGATGGAATACACTGGAGGAAATTCAGAGGAGGTTTACTAGATTAGTAACCTGGAATTAGCAGGTAGTAACCTGGAATTAGCAGGTTATCTTCTGAGGAAAGGCAAACTGGGCTTGTTTCGACGAAGATTCTGAACGGTATTGACAAGGTGGATGTGGAAAGGATGTTTCCTCTTGTGGGTGAGTTCAGAACTAGGTGACACTGTTTCAAATTTGGTGGTTGCCCTTTTAGTACAGAGGTGAGGAGAAATGTTTTTGTGTTTCTGACTTTAGAACTCTGTTTCAGAAGGTGGTGGAAGCAGGGCCATTGAATATTTTTAAGGTGGAGGTAGATTGATTCCCTTGCCCAACAAGAATCTGTTATCGGGTAGATTGGAATGTGAAATTTGAAACACAAACAGGTCAGCCTTGATCATGAATGGTGCAGCAGGCTCAAGGTGCTGAATGATCTAATTCTGCTCCTATTTTGTATGTTCGTGCCTTGGCCAGGCTGGTGTAGCTTGAGGAATTAAGCTTAGATACTTGAAGATTGCCATTTCTATCCCTGGTTTGTGCCGAGATAGGATAGTATTTGGGTAGCCACAAGTCGGGCGGCACGGTAGCACAGTGGTTAGCACTGTTGCTTCACAGTGCCAGGGACTCTGGTTCAATTCCGGCCTTGGGTGACTGTCAGTGTGAAATTTACATGTTCTCCCCGTCTGTGTGGGTTTCCTCCGGGTGCTCCCGTTTCTTCCCACCGTCCAAAGATGTGCGGGTTAGGTGGATTGGTCACGCTGAATTTCCCTGTTGTGTGCAAAAATTGGGTGGGGTTGTTGGGTTACTGGGATAGGGTGGAGGTGTGGACTTGGGTAGGGTGCTCTTTCAGTGGCCGATGTAGACTCGATGGGCCGAATGGCCTCCTGCCCTGTAAATTCTATGAAGTCGTGTCAGTGATCCAGGGCTGTAAACTGGAATATCAGCAGAATACTAGCTGCTGTCATCACTGCTGTCTGGTCGGGGACCATTTGAGTGTGGTATCTATCGCTGTTTAGGCCATGGCTCCGTGGTAGAACACTCCCACTTTTGTGTTAGAAGGTTGTGAGTTCAAGTCTCACTGCAGCACCAGGCAGGAAGTATAGGAGTCTCCTGAATATCTTATCGGTTTTCCATTTTGGATACTGGTGAGTGTGCTGGTTCCTTAGGCAAGTGTAGCCAGAGCACAGTATGTGGCACCACAGGTGGCTCAGCTGTGCAGGAAAGCAGGACGAACGGAAAAGCAATAATGATATCTCCTTCCATCGCTTTTCTGATGATGGATAGTAGACTGATAGTGGTAATTGGTCAGGTTGGATTTGTCCTACTTCTTGTGTACATGACATTCTGGGGCAATTTTCCACATTGCTGGGTCGATGCCAGTTGTAGTTGTACTGGAACAGCTGGGCTAGGAGCCCAAAGCTTCACTATTGCCAGAATAGTGTCAGGGTCCATAGCCGTTGCAGTATCGGGTAGCTCAGTGGTTAGCACAGTTGCTTCACAGCTCCAGGGTCCAGGTTCGATTCCCGGCTTGGGTCACTGTCTGTGCAGAGTCTGCATGTTCTCCCCGTGTCTGCGTTGGTTTCATCCCACAGTCCAAAGATGGGTGGGTTAGGTGGATTGGCCATGCTAAATTGCCCTTGGTGTCCAAAAAGGTTAAGTGGGGTTACGGGGATAAGGTGGAGACGTGGGCTTGAGTAGAGTGCTCTTTCCAGTGGCCGATGCAGACTCGATGGGCTGAATGGCCTCCTGTACTGTAAATTCTATGAGTGCCTTTAGCCGTTTCTTGATGTCCGATGGAGTGAATCGAATTTTCCGAAGACTGGCATTTATGATACTGGGGACCTCCAGGGGAGGCGCAAGATCATCTACTCGGTACTTCTGGGTGAAGGTTGTTGCAAATATTTCAGCCTTATCTATTGCACAGAGATGCTGGGTTCCTCCATCATTGAGGATGGGGATATTTGTTGAACCTCTTCCTGCAGTGAATTGTTTAATTGTCCACCACCATTCACAGCCGGATGTGACAGGACTGTAGAGCTTGAATCTGATCAGTCAGTTGCGGAATTGCCTAGCACTGACTATTACTTGCTGTTTATATTGTTTGGCATGCATGTAGTCCTGTGTTATAGCTTAACCAGGTTGGCCCCTCATTTTTTGGGTATGCCCTCTACACTCTTCATTGAACCAGGGTTGATCATCTGGCTTGGTGGTAATGGTAGTGAGGATGGACTGAGTCATGAGGTTACAGGTTGTGAACGAGTACAATTCTGCTGCTGATGGCCCACAGCACCCTAGGTTGCCCAGTCTTGAACTGCTAAATCTGTTTGAAATATATCCCATTTAGCACTTGGATAATCTGATCGGACATAGCATGTATTTATGAATGGAAAATCATATTTGCCGAACCTGTTTTTTTTGAAGATGTTACTAGCAATTGATAAAAAAGGGGAGTCTGGGAACATGGTAAACTTGAATTTTCAGAAGACTTTATTTTAATAAATGTAGAGTACCCAATTAATTTTTTCCAATTAAGGGGCAATTTAGCGTGGCCAATCCACCTACTCTTTGGGTTGTGGGGGCGAAACCAACGCAAACACTGGGAGAATATGCAAACTCCACACAACAGTGACCCAGAGCTGGGATCGAATCTGGGACTTCGGCGCCGTGAGGCAACAGGGCTAACCCACTGCGCCACCGTGCTGCCCTAATTTTCAGAAGACTTTTGATAACGTCCACCACATGAGTTTGGTTAGCAGAATCAAAGCACATGGGATGAAAGGTATATACTGCCATGCACTAAGACTTGGCTAACTAGCAAAAAAGAGTGCAAGACTAAGTGGGGCATTCTCGTGTTGGTGGGCTGAGACTAGTGGGTTACCACAAGTGCCCTAGCTGTTCACATTCAATATCAATGATTTGGATGTGGGGACCAAATGTAATATTTCTGCATTTATGGATGACACCAAACTAGGTGGGAATGTATATTGTGAGGAAGCCTTCAAAAAGATTTGGGCAGGAACATGGCAGATGGAATATAATGCGGAAAAATGTGAAGATATCCACTTGGTGGGAGGAACACTTATGCAATTATTTCTTAATTGGTATGATATTAGAAAGTGTAGATTCACAAAGCGACCTGGGTGTCCTTGTCAACAAGTCATTGAAAGCTAACATAAATAATTATCTTTATTGTCACAAGTAGGCTTACATTATTGCCACTGCAATGAAGTCACTGTGAAAAGCCCCTAGACGCCACATTCCGGCGCCTGTTCGGGTACACAGAGGGAGAATTCAGAATATCCAAATTACTTAATAGCACGCCTTTCGGGACTCGTGGGAGGAAACCGGGGCACCCGAGGGAAACCCGTGCAGACTCCGCACAGACAATGGAACCTGGGACCCTGGCACTGTGCAGCCAGTGCTAACCACTGTGCTACCGTGCAACATGCAGGGGCAGCAGGCAATTAGGAAGGATAATGCTACGTTAGTTGCAACAGGATTTAATACAGGAGTAGGAACAAAGAACAGCACAGGAACAGACCCTTTGGCCCTCCAAGCCTGTATCGGACATGATACCAACCTTTGCCAAAACCCTCAGCGCTTCCTTGTGCCATATCCCTCTATACCCATCCTATCCATGTATTTGTCAAGATTTGAATGCCGTTAATGTATCTGCTTCCACAACCTCCCCTGGCAGTGCGTTCCAGGCACTCACCACCCTCTGTTTTAAAAAAAAAAAAAAAAAAAAATTCTCGCATCTCCTCTAAACTTTACCCCACTGACCTTAAACCTATGCCCCCTGGTGACTGCTGACCCTCTCCACCCTGGGAATGAGTGCCTGCCCATGTACTATCCATGCCCCTCATAATCTTGACGACCTCTATCATGTCACCCCTCAAACTCGGTCATTCTAATGAAAACAGTCCAAGTCTATTCAGCCTCTCCGCATAGCTAACACCCTCCAGACCAGGCAACATCCCGGTAAACCACCTCTGCACCCTCTCCAAAAGCCTCCTCATCCTTCTGGTAGTATGGTGACCAGAATATGCGCAAAATGCCAAGTGCTTCAATTATATAGAACCTTGGTTAGACTGCACCCAGAGTAATGTGTGCAGTTTTGGTCCCTTACTTTAGAAAGTATATTATTACCATAGAGTGAGTCCAACAAAGGTTCACCAGATTTGTTCCGGGGATGACTGGACTCGCTTATAAAGAGAGATTGGAGAAACCAGGCCTGTATTCTCAAGGGTTTTGAAGAATGAGAGGTGATTTAATTAAATGACAAATTTTGGGGAAAACACAAATGTACCAAGAGGAAAGAATCTTCCATTATTCCAGTTTGCAACTCAAAGCAGGGAATTGAAAAAACTCCCACATATACAGGCGCATATATGCCCTTCTAGCGAAGCTGCTCCTTCACTTCATGTACCCGGGGGAACAGGATCTCACTAACTACTGATGCAGAACTACCAGAAATCCCAAAGGTCCACGTGTCCCCAAAAACCACAATGGAATGACAGCAATCGCTAAGGCAGCAAGGGCCACGGGAACGACAGTCCAGACAAGGAAGGTCACCCAGATGAATGAACGATTAAGAAACTGACTGGCAGAGCAAACAGTTGTTAATGCATGAGAACAGTGGGTATACTTGAAACAGTACACATATTGAAATTGTGAGGTAAACCTCCCAAACACTGATTCTGGATTGTGTACTCTGGTGTTTAAAAATAATGATGAGTAAGAGATTAGCTCGCCCGCAGTGTTCTAGGAGTTGACATGGGTAGTCTCTGATGGATGTGATGCAGGATTTGAAGTTTAACTTGGGTGACAAGACCATTGAGGTTATGCATAAGTCCTGAAGAAACTACTGACAGGAGAGAGAGAAGATGGGGACAAAGTTCAGTGAACTATCTGTAGCCATTTTCCTATTTCATTAACACTCCTTGTATATTTTTCTTAAGCATCAATTTTCTACAGTTTAGCCTGGTGGAATTGCACAACCTGAATTAATATTCAACACTTGAAGACCTAGATATTGATTTGTATTTAATACTGTTCATTGCTTTCAAATGCAGTTGACTTTTTAATCTTGGTACAAATTTCCAATTAAGGGGGACATTGGGTAAACGGGGAGAGTCTTTCCAATAGTCAACTTTGAGCCAGACCTTTCAGGGAATGAAACTACGAAACCGTTCTTCACGTGGGTGGTTTGGAACTTCTCTTCCACAAAAGGTAGTTGATGCTGAATTGATCATTTTAAAACTCTGCTAGATTTTTTTGTCAGCCAAAGGTATTGAAGGATATGAGGCAAATATGGGTGTATGAAGTTAAGATTGCAGATCATCTGCAATTTCATTTAATTATTCAAGAGGGGCTAAATGGCCTCTTCCTGATCCTATTTGTGATGTTAACAAACTTCACCTTAAACTGGAAACTCTATCTAATTTCAGGTGAGACATGGCTGTGATGCAACGTGTTGGGGTGCTGGACCTGGGGGATGCCTGCAGACTCTGTTACATCGAGCTATTGATGAAAATAACGAAAACTCTGGCTGCTTCCTTATTCGCAGGTGTAAATTGTAGCAACTTAACCGCCATCTGAATTATTTACAAAATTGTACCATATTTGTGAAGACCTCTTTCTAATGGAAGCTACTTTGTAGAAAGAACTTTTGATGTTTAAAAATAATGTTCTGAAGTCCTAAAAGGTTTTTCAATTACCATCTTACAAACTACTTTTTGTATTCAGTGGCCTCCCAGGGTTCTTTTAGAGGAACCTTGCACCCGAATCCGCATTGCTGTGCAATTGGCTGCATTGGCAGAATGACTATGGTGATGCAGCCTTTGCTTTCTACTGTTTGAGAATCTATGATTGATTAATACCCATGATCTGTGAATGCTCTCTATCTGGAAGAAGAAATGGTTATTTCCTTGTTTGGCTAATTAATTTCTCCCCATGAAGATTATAAGATACAAGAATAAACCCGCCCAGAGTTTCTGGGGGTGAAAAAACACTCCAGAACAAATGATAAGTATGGCATTAAAACCATTTTTCGCATAAGATTTGAAATAAATTCTGACCAGTTACTCGAGTCCATTTTTGTTAACATCAAAATTTTCTCTATCTTAGAAAATTGAGAAATCCCCATGATATTTCTAAACGTGCATGTGCGTGTATTGCTAGAATTTAATTTTCTGGATAAAGGAGGATCTTGACGAAGGAATGGTTTGCTACTTTTTCAGTGCCAAACAACTGGGCATGACTCTCCATTCAGACGCACGCAGAGTATTGCTACAACAAACCTTTTCCTTTAATTTCCAGTGGGTGTGATGGAAACAGTCCCAGGCAACCAGGCCCCAACGGTGAAGGTGATGAGGAAGCACATGATGGACAGACACCATTACACATGGCAGCAAGCTGGGGCCTTGAAGAAGTGGTGCAGTGCCTTCTGGAGTTTGGTGCCAATGTAAATACTCAGGTCAGTGAGTGCCCGATTCAGTTTGAACGTGACTATTTTCTTAATGCAGTATGCTGGATTTAAACATTTTGGTAGTTTGCTGCTCCTGCCTTTTCCTTCAGAGCTCAATTTAATCTTTACCAGATATCTGCCCAGCAATCCCTCCAGCTAAGCGATCAGAAGCCGGCATCTTCCCCTCCCAAGCCCACTCAATGCTGGGTGCCTGGGCTTGGGAGGGGAAGATGCCGGCTCCTGATCGCTTAGCTGGAGGAACTGGTGGGTGGATATCTGGTAACGGTGAAATTACGTTGTGAAGGGAAAGCAAAATACTGTTTATCCTGGATAAACTCAGCAAGTGGGGATTCATCTGTGGAGAGGAAGCTAACATTTCAGATTAAAAGCAAATTACTGCAGATGCTGGAAGCTGAAACCAAAAGAGAAATTGCTGGAAAATCTCAGCAGGTCTGGCAGCATCTGTAAGGAGAGAAAAGAGCTAACATTTCGAGTCCAGATGACCCTTTGTCAAAACTAAAACGCATAGAAAGTGGGAGATATTTATACTGTAAGGCGAGGGAATGAAAGATGAGTCATAGCCTCAGAAACAAAGGCACAAGAGTGCTAACGGCAGTCCCCAGCAAGAATAAAAGATGTGAAAGGCTGTTAGATCTACCATCAGGATTCAACTGCACTTTGCGAATCAAAAAATCTCAGTAGAAATTTTAAGTTAAAACTTCTCGGGTGCAAATAAGAATTGTTTCATTTATCTTCTATTGATTACAATTGAGTCATTTAAAAGGCAATTTGTAGACAATTGAAACCTTCACAGAATCACAGAAATGATTTTCTTGCTTGGGCAAACAGCTCTCAATAACTTCAAAAGTCAAGTCAGAAAGTGAAATATGAAAGACAGCGAATAGTTAAGTCAAAGTACAGATTGATCCCGAAAAGAGAGCGAGAATGAGAAAATGATCCAGCTAAAAATGGGCGAACGAAACTTCACAGTTATACTGTATCATATCTGTCTTTAGCCATCTAATTACACCCCAATATAATCCTAATTGGTTTGGGTTAGATTCAAATACATTTGATTTGCTGTCCATCTTTAATATGCAACATGAACCTAAAATGAATTCCTGTATGAGTTATGGGAGGATGCTGTTACTGCAAGTGACCTGAACTGGTTTGTTGCTGAGTACAATAGTGCCTTTAGGTTCCTGTGGCGTTGCCATGGAGCCTGCCCTGTCCTTGGTCACTTTATCTTGCAAATGTATTTGTTGGCTGAGTAAGAATGCTGTTTTAATCTACCTGCTTCTGTGTTCTGTTGAAGCTATGTTTTGAAATGACCTGAGGTTATGAGTGAGTTTTAAAATGGTATTTAATAGACTAGGGGCTTAATGTTAAATAGCTATCTTTTGCCTATAGAAAACAGCTGGCTTCTACAAAGGCCAAATGGCAGAGAAACTAAAATCAGAGGGTAAGTTGTGACATGTAGATGTGGGGGATGGGGGACATGGGTGGGAAAGAGATAAAATAAGAAAGGTGTGTGGTGGGGGTGGGGGGGGGGGGGGGGTTGAAGCAAAGGGGGGAAATGGTAAGGAAAGAGGCTACAATAGGGGTAAAGAGTGGGGAGGAAAATATATATAAAGAAAGACGAGAAAGAAATAACAGGTAAAAGACAGTTAAAATGAAATGGAATGAAAACAAAGGAGTCGAGGTGGGGCAGAGCTAATCATCTGACGTTGTTGAATTTGATGTTGAGCGGAAGGCTGTAGTGTGCCTAACCGGAAGATGTGATGCTGTTCCTCCAGTCCAGTTCAGATTGATCTTTTGTGACAATTTCCAAGAAAATTTAAGCTCTGAAAAGACAGTAACCTGAAGCCTTAACTTTTTTTTCCCCTCGAGGCTCCATCTGGCCTGCGGCGTATGCTCCAGCACTTTTTTTTTTTTCTTTCTGGGCTCTGAAGTTGGTAATGTGATGTTCACCAAAATGCAGCAAAATTAAAACTAAGTTGTTTGTGTCATTCTTTTTGGTGGGCTCTTGATGTGATGCTGCTCATGGTCATTGTCAGAACCCTTGTTGGATGGACATTTGTGTGATGTATCAGCAGGCTAGTATCTTTTGTAAGAAGTCTTAGAACACCAGGTTAAAGTCCAACAGGTTTGTTTTGAATCACTAGCTTTCAGACGCAGCTCCTTTTCTCGGGTGAATCCTGGTATTGTAAGACTTCTTACTGTGCCCACCCCAGTCCAACGCCGGCATCTGCACATCATTGTATCTTTGTGGAAGCTAGTGCTAGAGTATCCAACATTCAGTGCTCTGTTTAAAACACTATTTTAGTCTAGTCCTGTTTTGCAACTGCAATCAAATAGGTTCTGATAGTGCAGTGTGTATTGATTTGCAACCTGGTAAGTATGAAGCTGATCGAGAACACATTTTCATGAATGCTCATCCTATAGTATTAATGTAACTGATCGTTCGTGCTCAAATAATGAAGTTTGTTTTCTTAAACTTTACAAGGATGCAGAGGGAAGGACTCCGATCCACGTTGCCATTAGCAACCAACACAGTGTTATAATTCAACTTTTGATATCTCATCCTGATATCCGGTTAAACATACGGGATCGGCAGGGTCTGACCCCCTTTGCTTGTGCAATGACCTACAAGAATAACAAAGCTGCGGAGTCTATCCTCAAACGGGAACCAGGAGCAGCTGAACAGGTAAGAGCAAGGAGATTGTTATTCACACACTATTATTTTGTGAAGATCCCAATCATTTCATATCTTTGAAAAGCAGTTGACCAGTCAGGTGGCTACAGTATTATTGGGTACTTGAGGTTTGAACTTTGGTTTGGAAACTTGGAACTGGAATAACTAGATACACAATTGAAAAACGATCACCTCCAGTATTATCAACCTGCTGTTTTCTGTCTAACCTAATTCTTTTAGCTAAGTGATGAATATTCTACACAAAGTATAATGCAGTGGTCTATAAAGTTCCTGAAACCTACTAAGGGCCTAAATATACATTTGTACGGGCTTTCATCATGCATATCGAGGTTTGAATCAGCCCAAACTGTTGGTGATTCGGGTTCTGCACCCAGTGTACGGTGTGAAAGATGCCCTTAAATGTGGCTTGGCATAAAATTGGTAGTTTGCCTGAGGCCTCCAGAATGGTTGATCGGTGAAGAGTTTCCTCTTGAGGGATCTCATTATATAAGCTGTTCTAAAGGCTTTATGGGATGAGAGATTACTGCTTCCTAGCATTCAGTCATAGTTGCTCCTGGATTTCGTAGTAGGGAATAAGCCAGCAGCGATCTGAAGTAAAAGAGGAGGAGCATAAAAACACTAGTGACCATAGTATATGGTTTAAAGTAAGAATTGAGAAAGACATGACAAAACAAGGTGATGGTTAGAAAAAAGACAATTTTGAGGGCTGAGAATATAACTTGGACAAAATAAAATGGACAAAAATGATGTAGAACAGTATTGGGAAATATGTTAAGTGTTCTTTTGAGCCCAGGAAAAATACTTTAAAAGCAGACTAATGAGAGACAGGGGATGAATAAAAATGAGGGAAAAATAATTGAGGACAAGTATATGGATAGCAGGGGTAGAGAAAAGACACCATGAAATATCAAAATAAATAATATTATCCAAGCACGTAAACAAAGGGCCACTAAGGGGTGGATGGGATGACGTCTGAGGTAGTGATGGCAAAATGGCATAAATATTAAGTTATTTGGCTTGTGTTTACCAGGGAGATCAATTGGGCAGAGTGGCATTGGAAAATAGGAATAGAAATAATGAAAAAAAAAAAAAAAAAAAACCTTTATTGTCACAAGTAGGCTTACATTAACACTGCAATGAAGTTGCTGGAAAAGCCCCTAGTTGCCGCATTCCAGTGCCTGTTCGGGAATATTGAGAATTCAGAATTCTCAGCTGGTATGGGAATTGGTGGCTTTGTTCTGCATCACAAACCAGCTGTCTGGCCCACTGAGCTAGACCAGCCCTATAATGTAACCACATTTAAAAAGGAGAGGAATATTAAATGAGCTGATCCAACTTGGCCAAAACCCCAGGACTGGATATGTTTCATCTATATGATTTTGAAGAATTAAGCGAAGGGGCACTATCGCACATTCAGGGAGCGATTCTCCAACCAAGTGTTCGTGCCGTCGTGAACGCCATCGTGTTTCACGACCGTACGAAATGGGCACGGGGGCGACCGACCCAGGCCCCCACAGGGGGCCAGCACGGCGCTGGAGCGGTTCACGCCACCCCAGCCTCCCTCCCTGGTGCCAAATGGGCCCTGCGCCAACTTGCGCATGCGTGGGGGTATTCTTCAGCGCGCTGGCCCAACTCAACATGGCGTCGGGGTTCAGGGGCCTGCCGCGCAACAAAGTTGGCGCGCGGAGGGGGGGGGGGGGAAAGGAGGAGGAGAGAGAAAGAGAGACAGGCCCGCCGATCGGTGAGCCCCGATCGCGGGCCAGACCCCATCGGAGGCCCCCCCCCGGTGAAGGCGTGCTTTTCCCTGCCCCACGACCCTTCGCGCAGAGTTGTCGTCGGCAGTGACCAGGGGTGAACGGCGCCGGCGGGACTCTGCCGTATCCGTGCGGCCGCTCAGCCCGGCCGCGGACAGCGGGCTGCGTCAAATGTGCTGGCGCAAATGGCGCCGATTCTCCGCACCTCGGAGAATCACGTGCCGGTGTTGGGGCGTCATGGTGCGGTTGCGCCGATTCTCTGGCCCGGCGCTGGGCTCGGAGAATCGCGCCCTTAATTTTTAGAAAAAATGGGAGTACTAGATAACTGCTAGTTAGCTAATGTTTATAACTAACTACATTTAATGGGGATAGAACACACCCAGGAAGCTCTCGACAAGTCAGCTGAAGAAGTAGGAAATATGCCAAAGCATAAAGTATAAAGATGAATAGTCAGCATGGATTTCAAAAGGAGAGAAGTGTTTTTTTTTTAAAAATTATTTTTATTAAAGGTTTTCATAAAATATCAATAACAAAATGAAAAAGAAACCCAACAGGGTTAAGTACGAAACACAGTCCAGAAAAGCAACCCGCCCCGCCCCTGTACATAAACAATAAATTAACATTAACACCCCGACTTAATACAACAAGTATATACACCCCCTCAGACCCTCCAGTGTAAATAACAAAAACAAAAAAAATTAAAGTGACCCCCCCCCCCCCCCCCCCCCGAGTTGCTGCTGCCATTGACCAATGTCTACCGCTCTGCCAGGAAGTCTAAGAACGGTTGCCACCGCCTAAAGAACCCTTGTACCGACCCCCTCAAGGCGAATTTCACCCTCTCCAACTTAATAAACCCCGCCATATCGTTAATCCAGGATTCCACGCTTGGGGGGGCCTCACATCCTTCCACTGAAGAAGAATCCTTCGCCGGGCTACCAGGGACGCCAAGGCCAGAATTCCGGCCTCTTTCGCCTCCTGCACTCCCGGCTCCTCTGCCACCCCAAATATTGCGAGCCCCCAGCCCGGCTTGACCCTGGATACTACCACCCTCGACACCGTCTTCGCTACGCCCTTCCAAAATTCCTCCAGCGCTGGGCATGCCCAGAACATATGGGTGTGATTCGCTGGGCTCCCTGAGCACCTAACACACCTGTCCTCACCCCCAAAAAACCGACTCATCCTTGTCCCGGTCATGTGTGCCCTGTGCAGCACCTTAAACTGTATGAGGCTGAGCCTCGCGCACGATGAGGAAGAGTTCACCCTCCCCAGGGCATCTGCCCACGTCCCTTCCTCAATTTCCTCGCCCAACTCCTCCTCCCACTTACCTTTTTACCTCCACCAACGAGGCCGCCTCCTCCTCCTGCATCACCTGGTAAGTTTCCAAGATCTTTCCCACTCCCACCCACCCCCCCGAGAGCACCCTGCCCTGCACTGTGTGTGGCAGTAGCCGCGGGAATTCCACCACCTGCCGTCTGGCAAACTCCCTTACCTGTAAGTACCTGAAGGTGGTCCCCGGGGGGAGCCCGTACTTCTCCTCCAGCTCACCCAGGCTCGCAAACTTCCCGTCCACAAACGGGTCCCCCAACTTTCGTATCCCTGCCCTGTGCCACCCCGCAAACCCTCCACCTGTTCTTCCTGGGGTGAACCAGTGGTTCCCCCGTAATGGGGTCCCCGCCGAGGCCCCCACTTCCCCCCCCCCCCCCCCTGTGCCGCCTCCACTGCCCCCAAATTTAGAGGGCAGCCACCACCACTGGGCTCGTGGTATACCTCCTTGGAGGCAGCGGCACCATTGCCAGCGCCCCCAGACTCGTACCCACACAAGACGCCATCTCCAGCCTCTTCCATGCAGCCCCCTCCCCCACCCACTTGCGCACCATCGTCGCATTGGCGGCCGTAGTATCCACAGAGTTTGGGCAGGGCCAGTCCCCCCCTATCTACTCAGCTCCAGGAATACCCTTCTCACCCTCGGAGTCCCTCGCGCCCACACAAACCCCATTATACTCCTGTTAACTCGCCTGAAAAATGCCTTCGGGATAAACACGGGAACAGGAACAAAAACCTTGGGAGCACCGTCATTTTGATTGACTGTACCTTACCCGCCAAGGACAGCGGCAACGCGTCCCACCTCTTGAACTCCTCCTCCATTTGCTCCACCAGCCTTGTAAAATTAAGCCTATGCAGGGCCCCTCAGCTCCTGGACTCCCAGATACCTGAAGCTCCTCTCCACCTCTTTTAGTGGGAGCTCGCCAATCCCCCTCTCCTGGTCCCCTGGATGAACTACGAACAGCTCGCTCTTCCCCGTGTTGAGCTTGTACCCCGAAAAGTCCCCGAATTCCCTAAGAATCCTCATTACCTCCGGCATTCCTCCCACCGGGTCCGCCACACACAGCAGCAGGTCGTCCGCATAAAGCGACACCCTATGCTCCTCCCCACCACGCACCAACCCCCTCCAGTTCCTTGACTCCCTCAGTGCCATAGCCAGGGATTCAATCGCCAGTGCGAAGAGCAGGGGGGACAGGGGACACCCCTGTCTCGTCCCTCGGTGCAACCGAAAGTACTCTGACCTCCTTCTGTTTGTGGCCACACTCGCCATCGGGACCTCATACAACAGCCTAACCCACCTGACAAACCCCTCCCCAAACCCGAACCTCTTCAGCACCTCCCACAGGTACCCCCACTCTACCCTATCGAAGGCTTTCTCAGCGTCCATCGCCACCACTATCTCCGCCTCCCCCTCCCTCGCTGGCATCATGATAACGTTCAAAAGCCTCCGCACATTCGCGTTCAACTGTCTCCCCTTCACAAACCCCGTCCGGTCTTCATGGATGATCTGCGGCACACAATTCTCAATCCTCATGGCTAAGACCTTCGCCAGCACCTTGGCATCTACATTTAGCAAGGAAATCGGTCTGTAAGACCCACATTGCAGGGGATCCTTGTCCCGCTTCAGGATCAAGGAGATCAGTGCCCGGGACATCGTCGGGGGTAAAGCCCCCCCCTCCCGTGCCTCATTAAAGGCCCTAACTAACAGCGGGCCCAACAGGTCCATATATATGTTTTATAGAACTCGACCGGGAAACCGTCCGGCCCCCGGTGCCTTCCCCACCTGCATGCTTCCGATCCCTTTGATCAGCTCCTCCAGCCCAATCGGGGGTCCCCAATCCCGCCACCAGTCCCTCTTCCACCTTTGGAAACTTCAATTGTTCCAGGAAGCGGCCCATCCCTCCCTCCCTCCCGTGGGCGCTCGGATCGGTACAATTCCTCGTAGAAGTCCCTGAAGACCCCATTGATGCCAACCCCACTCCGCACCACGCTCCCTCCCCTGTCCTTAACTCCCCCGATCTCCCTAGCTGCGTCCCGCTTCCGATGCTGATGCGCCAGCATCATGCTTGCCTTTTCCCCATACTCGTAAATCGCCCCCTGAGCCTTCCTCCACTGCACCTCCGCCTTCCTGGTGGTCACCAGGTCGAATTCGGCCTGGAGGCTACGCCTCTTCCTCGACAATCCTTCCTCAGGCTCCTCCGCATAGCTCCTGTCTACCCACACCATCTCCCTCACCAGCCTCTCCCGCTCCCTCCGCTCCTTGTGGGCCCTAATGGAGATCAGCTCTCCCCTCACCACCGCCTTCAGTGCCTCCCATACCATCCCCACTCGGGCCTCCCTGTTGTCGTTGTTCTCCAGGTACCTCTCTATACTTCCTCGGACCCGCTCGCCCACCTCCTTGTCTGCCAACAGCCCCACCTCCAAGCGCCACAGCGGGCGCTGGTCCCTCTCCTCCCCCATCTCCAAGTCCACCCAATGCGGGGCGTGGACCGAAATGGCTATTGCCGAATACTCCGTATCCTCGACTCTCGCTATCAACGCCCTACTCAAGATGAAAAAGTCGATTTGGGAATAAGCCTTGTGGACATGAGAAGAATAAATTCCCTAGCCCCCGGCCTTGCAAATCTCCAAGGGTCCACCCCTCCCATCTGGTCCATAAACCCCCTCTGCACTCTAGCCGCCGCCGGCTTCCTACCCGTCCTAGACATGGAGCGATCCAGTGCTGGATCTAGCACCATGTTAAAGTCTCCCCCCATTATCAGGCCCCCCACTTCCAAGTCTGGGATCCGACCCAACATAACGCTGCATAAAACCTGCATCGTCCCAGTTCGAGGCATACACATTGACCAGTGCCACCCTCTCTCCCTGCAACCTACCACTTACCATTATGTGCCTACCGCCATTATCTGCCACAATGCTCAACGCCTCAAACGACACCTTCTTTCCCACCAAGATCGCCACCCCTCGATTTATGGCATCCAGCCCAGAGTGAAACACCTGACCTACCCACCCTTTCCTCAGTCTTACCTGGTCTGCCACCTTCAGGTGTGTCTCCTGGAGCATAACCACATCCGTCTTGAGCCCCTTCAGGTGCGCGAACGCGCGGGCCCGCTTAACCGGCCCATTCAGTCCCCTTACATTCCAGGTTATCAGCCGGATCAGGGAACTACCCGCCCCCCGCCCCCTCCCCCGCCGACTAGCCATGACCCCTCCTCGGCCGCACCCCACACCCGGCCCATTCCCCACAGCGGCATATCCCCGTCTCGACCCCCCCCCACTCGCTCCAGCTCCTCCTTGACAATAGCAGCAGCAACTCTATTCCCCCCCGGGCTAGGAACCATCCTAGCTGATTTACTCCCCCCATTTTGTGGCACACCCTCCTCTCCCCCTCCCCCTTCTGTTCTAAACGCAGGAAACAACCCTCGCTTCCCCGGCCCTGCCCCCTCCAGTCTTCAGCGTGGGAAAAAGCCCGCGCTTTCCACCTACCAGGCCCCGCCACCTCTGACGCAGCTCCTTTTACAGGCCCGGTCCCCTGACTCTGGCCTCCCCCCTCCCCCGCGGGACCCCATCTCGCCTCTAAGAGCCCCCCCGACCAACCCAACCAAAACCGTGCCCAACCCGCCCCAGTCACCCTCACTGACCCAAAAGAGAAAAAACACAAAGAAAAAGAAATCCGGAGCAATACAAAGGCCCCCCCCCCCCCCGAAACAAAAATAAGCATAGCATATCAGACGCAGTCGCCAATCGCCTGTCCCGACCCTCAATCTGTGTCCAACTTCTCGGCCTGAACAAAGGCCCACGCCTCCTCCGGAGACTCAAAATAATGGTGCTGGTCCTTGTAGGTAACCCACAGTCGCGCCGGCTGCAACATGACAAACTTCACCCCCTTCCTGTGCAGCACCACCTTCGCTCTATTGTACCCGGCCCCCCTCTTCGCCACCTCTGCACTCCAGTCCTGATATATCCGAATCTCCGTGTTCTCCCACCTGCTGCTCCTCTCCTTGGCCCACCTGAGCACATGCTCCCGATCGACGAACCGATGGAACCTCACCAGCACCGCCCGCGGAGGCTCGTTAGCCTTGGGCCTCCTCGTCAGCATTCTATGGGCCCCTTCCAGCTCCAGGGGGCCCTGGAAGGACCCCGCTCTCATCAGCGAGTTCAACATGGTGACCACATAGGCCCCCACGTCCAGCCACTCCGTGAGGCCCAGAATCCACAGATTCTTCCGCCTCTCCTCGACCGATTCTCCATCTCCTCGAACTGCTCCTGCCATTTCTTGTGGTGCGCCTCGTGCGCCTCCACCTTTACCGCCATGCCTAGGATCTCATCCTCATTGTCAGAGATCTTGTGTCGAGCCTCGCGGATCGCCGCTCCCTGGGCCGTCTGTGTCTCCAGCAGCTTATCAATAGACGCCTTCATCGGCTCTAGCAGGTCCGTTTTAATCTCTCTGAAGCAGCGCTGGATACCCTCCTGCTGCTCTTCCGCCCATTGCATCCACACTGCCTGGACTCCGCCCGCCGCCATTTTGTCCTTCTTCCCTCGCACCTTCTTCGGGTCCACCACCACCTTTTTTGTCGCCCCGTTCCTAGTTGAAGCCATAT
Source organism: Scyliorhinus torazame (assembly GCF_047496885.1). NCBI lineage: Eukaryota > Metazoa > Chordata > Chondrichthyes > Carcharhiniformes > Scyliorhinidae > Scyliorhinus > Scyliorhinus torazame. Next base: position 148,765,488 of record NC_092718.1, on the reverse strand, counting down.
ACTGACGGGGAGCTGTTGTAGATTCCTTCCCAAACCGGGAAACGTCGAAAAAGTGCCGTTGGGGGCCCGGAAAAGAGCCCAAAAATCCGTTTTTGCGGGAGCCGCCGAATGTGCGACTTAGCTTCGCATAGCCGCAACCGGAAGTCCGAGAGAATAGTTTTTTATTCCTGGAGGTAAGAGAAAGGGGTCATAAAACCTTTGAAAAGTCACCACATAAGAGACAATGAAGAATAATAATAATCACTTATTGTCACAAGTAGGCTTCAATGAAGTTACTGTGAAAAGCTCCTAGTTGCCACATTCCGGCGCCTGTTTGGAAGGCCAGAACAGGAATTGAACCCGCGCTGCTCGCCTTCTGCATTACAAATCAACTGTTTAGCCCACTGTGCTAAACCAGCCCCTAGTTAAATAAAGAGTAAGGGCATGCAGCAGGATGTGCAGCTATCTGGCTGCAAGGCTGAAGTAAGAGTAAAGGATGACTATTCAAGTGATAGTGGAACTGCTGCTTCACAGCACCAGGGGCCCGGGTTCAATTCCCGCCTTGAGTGACTGTGTGGAGTTTGTACGTTCTCCCAGTGTCTGCTTGGGTTTCCTCCCACTGTCCAAACATGTGCAGGTTAGGTAGATTGGCCGTGCTAAATTGTGCCTTTGTGTCCAAAAGGCTAGGTGGGGTTACGTGGATAGGGGAGTGTGCCTAGATGGGGTGCTCTTTCAGAGGGCCAGTGCAGATTCGATGGGCCGAATGGCAGCCTCCTGCACAGTAGGGATTCTGATGGTTGGCAAGTCGGTTTTCACAAGAATCCGTGCTGGAACCACTGTTCCCAATGTATTTCAATGATTTCTATTTATAAAAATCTCAATTTGCAGATGTCAAATGGGGGGATAGAGCGATAATCGATACTGAAGAGGGCTGCAACAAATTACAAGACCATATTAATAAACAAATTATTTAATGAAGGAATTACAACACCCAAGTGAGTTATTTAAGAGGGAGGTCACATGTTACTTAAATGATCTAATGGGACATAGAAGCAAAATGTTCTGAGTTAAAATACACATCACTCACTAAAAGTAACAATGAGGCCAGAAGGCCGTTTTCTTTCACAAACTAAACAAACTAAGTTCCAGTGTTTATTTCTAAAGAGAAAATTGGAGCAGGGAAGTTATGCTAAACTTCCATCGAACCTTGGTTAGACTACACTGAGTACTCTTGTCCAGTTGTGGTTGCAATATTATAAAATGGTAAGAGTGCAAAAAGATTTATAAGGATGAGGCCTATTGGGAGAGGAGTGAACAGGCTTGGGTCTCTTTTCTCTTAAAAATAGAGCACTGAAGGTGATCTAATAGAGGGCTTTAAAATCCTGGAAGATTTTAATAGAGTAGACAGAGTATTTCTACTTGTCAGGACGAGCGAAACCAGTGGACCTCAGTTTGTAGCACCCAAGAAATCAAATGGAGAATTCAGAAGAAGCTCCCTTACTCCATTTTGAGAATGTGGAACTCGCTACCACAGGGAGCAGTTGAAGTGAATAGTATTGATGCTTTTAAAAAAAAAAAAAAAAAAAAAAAAAAAAAATTTAGAGTACCCAATTCTTTTTTTTTTTTTTTCAAAGGCCAACTTAGCATGGTCAATTCATCTACCCTTCATATCTTTTTGGGTTGTGGGGGTGAAATCCACACAGACACGGGGAGAATGTGCAAACTTCACACGAACAGTGGGTCGTGATCGAACCTGGGTCCTTGGGTGCTTTGAGGCAGCAGTGCTAACCACTGCGCCACCATGCTGTCCCTAGTATAGATGCGTTTAAGGAAAAACTAGGCAAACATATCTAGCAGGAGTGAATAAAAGGTTATGCTGATAGATTGGCTTGAAAGGACCAACACCTGGTTGAAATGTATGGCCTTTTTCTCTGGTGTTCATTCCGTGTACTTTCCGTATAATGTTCTGACCAAAGATCAACTCTTTGTGCTATAATGTCCAGCAGCTGGTGCATAAACAGTATGAAGATGTGATGTATGTCCAATAGATTATTTGGTTGTGGTCGGCTTATCTCTTTTTTTTTTTTAAACCCATTGTCCTCAGGTTGATAACAAAGGGCGGAACTTTCTTCACATTGCTGTACAGAACTCCGATATCGAGAGTGTTCTTTTCCTGATTAGCGTGCAGGCTAATGTGAACTCTCGAGTGCAGGATGCATCTAAGCTTACACCACTGCACCTGGCAGTACAAGCAGGCTCTGAGATAATAGTCCGGAATCTGGTAAGCTCAAATACGATTAATGTACATGGGGTGGGGGGGGGGGGGGTACTAAAGTGCCCTGCTGTCTTATAACTTGATCCTTTTTTACCAAACTTTGCAGCAGTTTTGCGGAATACTTTCTTTCAAATTGGTTAGGTTAGTGACTTTGCTGACACATGGGGCTTGGATGTTCTTGTACCATCCATGTGACGCTGGGACAAGTTTCGAGTTTGAAAGCATGCAACCGTTTCCACTCAGCAGAGTTAACGGAGCAAAAAGGCCTAGTGGGTAGAACTTAAACTAAAAAGGGGGTAATTACGTTGCTGGAAGTGTACTGTAGGCCCTCCAAACAGTCCGGGAGAGATGGAGCTGATATGTGGACAAATCTCCGAAGTGTAAAATTGTAGGATAATAGTGGGGAATTTTAATTTCCCTCCGTGTGAAAGACTTAGAGGGGGTGGAATTGTTAAAGTGCATCCAGGAGAGCTTTTTGAGCCAACACCAGTCCATCAGGAGAGGGGATGGTACCTTGACCTAATTTTTAAGGAATGAAGCCAGGCAGTTGGTGGTGGTGTCAGTAGGGGAGCATTTCGGTGACAGTGACCATAACTCGGTAAGATTTAAGGTAATTATGGAAAAGGACAAAGGTGGACTGAAAATAAGATTCCTGAATTGGGGAAAGGCTGATTTTAATAAGATGAGGCAGGAGTGCATAGCTACTTGTAGGAAGATTCACAGCGCAGTTTGGAGTCCTTCAAAAAGGGACAATGCTGTAAAGGGTGGGACCAACAAGTCTAGCAAACCCTGGATGATATACTGTCTTGGATAAGGAAAAAGGGGGAGGCTTTTGACAGATTTGGACGCTCATACAGAGAATGCTTATAATGTGGGGGGGGGGGGGGCACTTGAGAAATTAGGAGAGTGAAACAGGGGCATGAAAAACACTGACAAAATAAAGGAAAATCATAGGATCATAGGCAGAGGGGTAGGCCATTCAGCCACTTGAGCCCATCCCACCATTTAATGAGATCATGGCATATCTGTGGCCTAACTCCATATACCTGCCTTTGGCCAATATCCCTTCATACCTTTGCTTAACAAAAATCTATCTATTTCAGTTTTAAAATTAACAACTGATCTAGCTTCAGCTGCTGTTTGCAGGAGTGAGTTCCAAACCTCTACCACCCTTTGAGTGAAGAAGTTCTTCCTAACATCTCTTTTGAATAGTGTAGACCTAATTTTTAGACTAATGGATAAGTAATTAAGGGCAAGAGAGTAATATGGCACCGAGAAGATTATTAAATGAGTATTTGCATCTGTGTTGATGATGGAGAAGGATGATGTAGGTATAGAAAGCAAGGGGCTGGAGTAAACTGCAATCGGGAGTCCGAAAAGGTCATAAAGACGTTTATTCAGCATAACAGCAGTATTTACACAGGACCCAGTTACACATCTCGGGGTCCTCCCTCTTTCCTGCTGACCTGTTATACTAGTGCTGGTTAACTCAAGACCAATCAGCACTAAGGAACAATCATCCCCAGCTGAATGAGTCCATGCGGGTTATAACCGAGGGGGGACTGTGATATAATTGAACAGCATTGAGATGGAGGAGGTTTTACTGGGCTTAAAAGTGGATAACTCCCCAGGCCCTGATGAGATGTATCCTAAGCTGCTGTGGGAGGCAAGGGAGGAGATTGCAGAAGCAGTGATGCTAATTTTCAAATCCCCTCTGGCCATAGGAGAGGTACCGAGAACTGGAAGACCGCTAATGTACTGACATTATTTTAAAAGGGAAATGGGGGAAAAACAGATAATTACAAACCAGTGAGTCTAACATCAGTGGTAGGAAAAGTATTGGAAACATTTCTGAGGGACAGAATTTAATCTCCACTTTGAGAGGCAAGGATTAATCCAGGATAGTCAGCATGGCCTTGTCGGGGAAGATCTTGTCTATAAAATTTTTCGAGGAGGTGGCCCAAGTGTGTAGATGAGGGCAGTGCAGTTGATGGAGTCCACATGGACTTCAGCAGTAAAGCTTTTGACAAGGTCCTGCAGGGAGACTGATCCAGAAGGTAGGAGCCCATGGTTAAGAAGGCATATGGGATGCTTGCCTTTATTAGCTGAGGCATAAAATATAAGAGTAGGGAGGTTGTGATGGAGCGGTTTAAAATGATCGTTGGGCCATGGCTAGAGTACTGTGTGCAGTTTTGGTCGCCACACTACAGGAAGGTGTGATTGCACTAGAGGATGCAGAGGAAATTCACTAGGATGTTGCCTCAGCTAGAGCGATTCGACTATGATGAGAGGCAGGATAGGTTGGGATTATTGTCCTTCAGAGCAGAGAAGGCTGAGGGGAGACCCCATGAGGTGTGCAAAATTGAGGGATATAAATAAGGTAGATGGGGTGAACTTTTCCCCTTAGCAGAGGGGTCAAAACCAAGGGGAATTGATTTAAGGTAGGGAATGGGTGATTGAGGGGATTTGAGAGAAAACATTTTCACCCAAAGAACAATACAGCACAGGAACAGGCCCTTTGGTCCTCCAAGCCTGTGTCGATCATGTGTCCTATCTAAACCAACCGCCTGTATCCTTCTATACCACGTCTGATCATGTGTCTTCCCAGATAGGTTTTAAAGGTCGCTAATGTATCTGCCTCAACCACCTCACTTGGCAGTGCATTCCAGACCACCACCATCCTCTGTGTTTATAAAAAAAAAAAAAAAAAAACCAAAAAAACTTCCCCTGCACATCTCCACTGAACCCCCCCCCCCTCCTCGAACTTGTTCCCCCTTGTTATTATCATTTCCGTCCTGGGGAAAATCATCCAACTGTTCACCCTATCTATACCCCAGAGGGTGACTGGAATCTGGAATTCATTGCCTGAAAGGGGTTAGAGTTTGAAAATATTGAAGTTACAGGAAACTTTCATTGGAGTTTGGTTAAACCACACTGGATTGTGCACCATTCTAATACAGATTGAAATTTAATCTAATAAACTGATGCAAACCTAAATAGCCCTCTTAATTTTATTTGAAATTGCATATGAATGCAGACTACAGATTGAAAATTTCAGACTGTTGATCTGTTGCCAACTTCAAGACGTTGTATACCCTGTACCCTGAATTACATTCTAGTGTTTTAGTGACCAGAAATATTCTGCAGACAGTAGTGTAGTAGTAATGCCACTGGACTAATAATCCAGAGGCCCAGGCTAATGCTCTGGGGACATGGGTTCAAATCCAAAACTAAATTAATAACAATTCTGGAATTCGAAAACTAGTCTCCATGAAGCTATCATTGTCGTAAAAACCCTTCTGGTTCACTAATGCCCTTTAGGGAAGGGAAGGAAGTCTGGCCTACATTGTGGCTTACTCTGAACTGCCCAAACTGCCCACTGAAATGGCTGAGCAAACCCCTCCGCTTCAAGGGCAATTAGGGATGGGTAACAAATGCTGGCTTTGCCAGTGGTACTAACATCCCATGAAAGAATGATTTAAATGTTGGCATTCACTGTTCTTTACTGTGCTACTACTCATTCCTGCTGTTGTTTTCTTGTATTATTGAGGCTAGTGGTGACGTTGTGTAACCCCCATTTTAGCATCTGCAATGTGGAGCCAGATCCTAAATAAAAGTCCTCCATTGCTGCATGTTTATCACTGATATGGACAATTCATTAGAATCATAGAATAGCTACAGTGCAGAAGGAGGCCATTTGGCTCATTGAGCCTACACTAACTCTCTGAAAGAGCACCCCACCCAGGCCCACCCTATCCCCATAACCTGCAACCCCAATTAGCCTTTGGATACTTGTTGCCTTTTTACCCTTTAGGTGAACCACAAGTTGTTTCTTATATTGACCAAATGACCACACAACCAGTATGTTAGCTCAAAAACACAGTTTATTAATAACACAAGACTTGTATCTCTATGCAATAATACATGCGGCTCCATACTAAACTACACCTAATAACTGAGATGACCTTTACTTAACTTCGAGTGACCGGCACACTGCGAGATGAGTCCTTTATCCAGGTCCGTGTGGTCGGTTGGAAGTTGTTGTGTTCGTCTCCGTCTCAGCTGGGCTCATCCTTCAGGAAATGGTCGCGGGTCCTTGAACTTGGTTGTTCTGCTACAGTTGGTCGTGTACAGGCCGGTCCCAAAAGAGGCCGATCCCTACTGCGCAGGGCTTTTTTATCCTTTGTCCCTTTCGCACCCTTCTGGGCGGTCCTTACTCCAGGTCCAATAGATCGATAGGGTTTCGATCACCCTCATCGATCTTAGCCAATTAGGGGGCGGATACCTCGATGGCTGAGAGGGTCCTAGCTACCATTGTCCCAGGCACTTAGGCCTTTCCAAATAAGGGGGGATGGCGCCGGTTAGTCTGCTATCGTTGATGGTCCTTAAAGTGAATGCTCTTGGGGAAAATGGTGATTGATCTTTAGTGAACTGGGAGTTTTTTTTTTTTTTACCAGGTCTGCTTTCTTTGCACAATACACAGAGGCTGTGTATCTGTCTGTGTCCCAAATTGACCACAGTTCCCATAGTCCTTTGCAGGTGGCCATTTTAAATGACTACACACTAAGGGGCAATTTAGCATGGCCAATCCATTAACCTGCACATCTTTGGACTGTTGAAGGAAACCAGAGAACCTGGAGGAAACCCACACAGGTACGGGGAGAAGGTGCAAACTCCATATGATCACCCAAGGCCGGAATTGAACCCAGGTCCCTGGCGCTGTGAGACAACAGTGCTAATCACAGCGTCACCGTGCTGCCCTGAGAAATGATTTTTGCTGCAAAGCATTCTTCAATCGAATGTTCCTGTTTGCGGTCAGAATTTACTCTGCATATAATTTTGTTTTTCTTTGTCCTGCTGCTGTCAATTAAAGTGCAGTTGGGTTTGTGGGGTCTGTCTTATTCCAGTAAGTTTTTCCTGTGTTTTAGCTGCTTGCAGGAGCCAAGGTGAATGAGCTGACGAAACACCGTCAGACTGCACTCCATCTGGCAGCTCAACAGGACCTGCCAACTATCTGCTCTGTGCTCCTGGAGAATGGTGTGGAGTTTTCTGCTGTTGATGAGAATGGGAACAATGGTAGGAGACTTTGAGAGATGGCTAAACAGACACGATTGTGAATTCTTATTTTAACCATGCTTTTCTAAATCATTTTCTTTTAATTTTTCCAATTTAAGCAGCAATTTAGCGTAGCTAATCCACCTACCCTGCACATCTTTGGATTGTGGAGGGGAGACCCACACAGACACTGGGAGAATGTGCAAACTCACATGGACAGTGACCAGGGCCGGTGCTAACCACTGCGCCACCCTGATGCCCGTCTAAATCATTTTCTCAACTCCACTCTCAAACAGCAACAGCTAAATTTTTTTGGAGCACCTTTTAACACCTATAAGACCCTAAGACATTTCCCAGGAATATTAAATTTGATACCCTAACCAAAAATCAGGATAGTTGACAGGTTTTAAGGGATCATTTGAAAGCAGGAGACTGAAGTTTAGATGTGGAATTCCAGAACTAAATACATGAAGGCACGGCAGCCAATTACGGAGCGAAGGACGTCGGAGATACGTAATGGCAGAATTGTAGGAAAAGAAACAATTTCTTTGGTGTTATGGCTGTTGCTGTATCACAGATATTTGCACAAACAATTAGTTTGTTAATTGTCCACTTCTGGTTTTTAAATTTGGTAACGTCGCTATTTGATTTGATTAGTCCCCCTACTTGATGGAAGTTTTAAAATGTACTTGCAACTAAGTGTTGATCTAGCTTTCAAAAAAAGGTGAAATCTTGAGGCGAGCTGTTTTGCAAATTAAATTCCAAAGAGCTTTTTGGAATGAAGACCGGCTATGGACTCTGGATGTTTTAGCAAATGAACTGGTGAAGAGAGTGCAGCATGGTAACAGCTGCATTGGAGAAACGATTATTCTGAGCCTGTTGGCCATTTGTTCGGTCTCACTTTGGGGGAATGTGCCCTTGCTTTAGCAGGATTCTCCAAGTTGCAACAAGTGAGATTCTCGGGAGGTGGTAAATTGGGAATGCTTTTGTGGATCTGTGGGTGTAAGTGAGGTGTCCTAAAGGATTATTGTGTAACAGTTCTTCCTGTTAATTCCCTATTTCTTTTATTTTGTCTTTTATCGTTTTTGGTCCATGGATCGTTAATTGAGACATGTCTTTAAGTTGAGCAGAGAAAGTAAGGAACTCTGGTCGCAAAATAGTAATGTTATGAAGTTTTGTACTTCGGGCAGAAGGACCCAGACTTTATGGCACCCAGTAGATTGGCAGGATTAGTTTTGAGGCCAGGGACATTATCCTACCTGGCAACAGACCATGATTGGGTCCTGCCAGGTGGGGCTTTTTGAGAGTCTCTCCCCCTCTCTCCTTTCTTTCTTTCCCCCCCCCCCCCCCCCCCCACACTAGCCTGTTGTGCTTGTCTATTTGATTATAGTGAAACTAATTACGCATTCCATAGAGTTACAATAGGCTTTGGGATGAGCATAATTGGCCTCAGTCAGAAGTTGGATATTCACAAGTCCTTTTAGAGAAAAGATTAGAGCGGTGAATAAACTTGGGCCATTTTAACTCCTAAAATGTGATAAATCTAAATGTTGCGCATGATTGTGGGGAATAGAATACTTCAAGATGCTGGTAAAGCTCCAGCCTCTGTAGATTAATGCTGCTATGGTTTAACGCTTAGTGCCAGACTTCTGTTTTATTTTCTCCCTCTCCCTCATTGTTTTTCCAAAAAGTGATTGATGATAGCTTGGAGGAAGTTTGTTTGAAGTTACTGAATTTTGTGCAGGGAAATATTTGGCGCATCTTGAATAGCTGGTGTGTGATCTCCTGTCTAATACCTTGATGCTGTCGGGCTCAGTAAACCGTTTGCCGTATCGGCTGTTGGACGGGCTTTTAAAGCCGACCAGGTTCGGTAATCATTGACTTTTTAAAAGCAATCATGATGGCGGCATACTCAAAGAAGAAAGACCATATGAGGTTCAAGTGTCTTTACAAATAAAATACAGCATAAACATGAGCTTTTTATTCTTGGGTGTGTCTATGCTTTCTGTTAGCTGGCTCACTAACCTTTACCATTGCTTTTCAGCCCTTCACTTGGCAGTTATGCATGGACGCCTCAATGTAGTACGTGTCCTCCTCACCGAATGTAGTGTTGATGCTGAAGTCTTCAATCTGAGGTATGATTGCCCAAACCCAAAGGAATGTGATTAAAGTTTCCAATTTTATTTTGGGTATTATTAATTTCTGATATTCTATTGATGATCATTTCACCAAGGCTGTAATCAGATTTGAAACTTTAGTCGTTTGGTTGCATCCTAAACAATGTGACCAAATTGCAGCTTTTAATTTCATGTGTCAGAGACACATCTTGTGTGTATATAATTTTTAAAACCTTTTTAATTGGCATTTAGCAATGGTGGGTGTTAATGTTTTGTTAATGGACTGGACTAGGGACTTGTAGAAACCTTGTTGTAAGTAACTATACAAGAGCATTTCATGATATTAGATAAAATTGAGTAGATTGGTTTGAAAATAACCTTTTCTGTGTGTGGATAAAATACCTCTGGTGCCTCATTGAGCCATGACGGTATTTGGATGGAAATATGACCAGGGACTGAAATAAAAGCAAGAACTTTGAAATTACTGTTAGTATGAATAATGAACAATTTTCTATTTTAACCAAGGTGTCAATCCAGTTAATTAGCAGACCAAGGAATGTTCTGCAGAATCAAATCATTAGCCTGATAGTACTACCAGCAATAAATTAACATGTTCTAAGCTGAAGATGGGCCAAATGGTCTCCTTTTGCACTGTGTGGGGATTCTATGGATTCTAAAGTCTCCTTCTGTACCGACACAGAATTATGCCGTTCACTGTTTGTTTGTATTCTAATTGTTTTTTTTGCTATTCACAGGGGGCAGTCACCTATACATGTCTTGGGGCATTATGGGAAGGAAAATGCAGCAACCATCTTTGAGCTTTTCTTGGAATGTATGCCTGATTATCCATTAGATAAGCCAGATTCCGAAGGGAACACAGGTAGATGCTCGACTCATTGACAAAAATCAGCTCCTCAGAAAAGTAACTTGAGACTAACTATTTTATGCAAACAGTATAGTGGCTCCTGAATTTGCTTCCGAGTCTGTGGTAATTATTACTTAAGATACAGAGACTCTATTCATTTGTTCCAATTATCCTAAATTGCTGAATAATGAATTATAATGAGTGGTCTCAGACTCATTTGAAATTGGTGTCTCAATTCCTAGGTGTGGAAGCAGTTCACACTGGGAAGTTATTGGGGAGGTGCAAATCACAATGTTCAAATCTTTTATTGTCGTCAGTGGTGTCACATGGCTGCCTGTGTTCAGTGACCTCTGAGATAGATGAGTGTCTCCTAATCTGCATACAGATGAGCAGGGAGAGAACAATTGAGGAAAAGGATAGTTTGTTTTAAAATAATCATTTAACCACAGCAACAAAATTGCTTTTATATAACCGTATTAATGTTTAAAAATGCATTGTAAGCTGTGAGGCGAACAGTGTAGAACTTCAAAAGGACATCGATGGAGTGGTCAGACATGGCAGGTGAAGTTCAATGCAGTGAAGTGTGCGGTAATTCATTTTGGTAGGAACAACATGGAGAAATAATTGTGCAGAAGCAGAGGGAACCGGTGTATATGTGCATAAATCATTAAAGGTGGAGAGAGCAGTTAATAAAGCATATAGTATTCTGGGCTTTATTAACAATGGCACAGAGCAAGGAGGTTATTCTGAACTTGTACAAGGCACTAGTTAGACTTCAGCTGGAATATTGTGTACAGCCCTGGGTGCCACACCTTTTTATGAAGGATATGAATGCATTGGAGAGTACAGAACTGTTCCAGGGTTGAGAAACTTCAATTATGAAGAGAGATTGGAGAAATCTGTCCTTGGAGAGGAAAAGGCTAAGAGGAGATTTGATGGAGATGATTTGCAAAAAAACAAATGCGCTGTGAGGGGGAAAAAAGTGTTTAGGATCTGGAAAGCACTACCTGGAAGTGTGGTGGAGGCAGGTTCAATCTGGGAATTCTAAGAGAGCATTCTACGATTATTTGAATGGAAACAATGTGCAGGGTTACGGGGAAAAGGCAGGGGCATGGCACTAGGTCATAATGCTCATTTTGAGAGCTAGTGCTCTGATGAATGTAAGAAATTGTTATATTTTATATTTGTGGCAGTAATGTTATTTAAAATCTTGGTTTAAAATACGTGTAGTATGCCTGCCAAAGCTGTGATCTAAGAGTCATAAAAGTGAGGCAATCATTAATTTTGCCCATTTACTTGTTTACGTATAGATGGCTAATGGAATATTTATGTTTCAGAGGTTCCCTGGGTGTAGATAATTTGAGGGATTGTCCTAGCTAAGCAGGTTATGGGGCATATTAGTGGGAGGAGACTGGAAAATGCCTTCTGCTTGGGGATACAGGTGATGTAATTGATGGGAGGAACATCGAACATATAGTGCAGAAGGAGGCCATTCGACCCATCGAGTCTGCACCGACCCACTTCAGCCCTCACTTCCTCCCTATCCCTGTAACCCAATAACCCCTCCTAACTTTTTTTTCTGGACACTAGAGCAATTTAGCATGGCCAATCCACCTAATCTGCACATCTTTGGACTGTGGGAGGAAACACCCGGAGGTAACCCACGCAGACACTGGGAGAACGTTCAGACTCCGCACAGATAGTGACCCAGCGGGGAATCGAACCTGGGACCCTGGCCTGTGAAGTCACAGTGCTAGCCACTTGTGCTGCCGTGGAGCTAGGCCTATCTAGTTTTGCATAGGATCAAAGAATTAAAAAGACATTGTCCTGTTCCCTCGATACTTGGTGCTTGTGAAGTAGTTAGTCACCTGCAGGACCATTTTTGTCTGATAATTCCATTAAACAATCTAAATATATATGGTGAAGAGGTACAGATCAACTCTAATCTGATTGTATGATTGAATGTTGGTATAGGCTCAAGAGGCCAATTTGAGACATTGGTCTGTGCATTCTTTGGGAAAACCTGCTTGTCCTTTTTGTTTTGAAACTCTAGGTAAAACCAACTGTTTGAATTGGGAATATAAATTGTGCCTCATTCTTGTATTTGTGTTGTCAGTGTTTCTGGTTTAACCTGTGGCCTGTTTTCCTGACAGTCCTGCTCTTGGCTTACATGAAGGGAAATGCTAACCTGTGTCGAGCTATTGTGAGAGCTGGAGCCCGACTGGGAGTCAACAACAATCTGGGGACCAACATATTCAGTTATCAGGTGGCCACGAAACAGCTGCTCTTCCGCCTTCTAGGTAACCTCTTAAATCATTGCAACTGCATGTTCAGATGATCAGGCACTACTTTCCAACTCACCAGTGGAATGCCTTCACCATTAAACTTGGATTTCTGCTCCAATATAAGGGCAGGAACCTCACGTGGGGTTCTCCGTCCTGCCACACCAGTTTGCTGGTGCGGCACGTCGCCACCAAGAGCAGGATTCTCCGTCCCACCAGCCGGCCAATGGGGTTTCCCATTGTGGCAGCCCCACGTTGTCAGGAAATCCCTGGGCATGGGTGTGCTGCCGTCGCAACAGAGAATCCCGCCAGCGGAGAATCCAGCCCCTCATCTGACCATTGTGTTTAACGTCCTGAGATGAAAACATAAGGGATTAAACTAGAAGGTGCATTGTCTTCCAATTTGTTTTGTCTTTTTTTTTATGGAGAGTGTTGGTCTGCAGGTGAGGTTACTTATCACTTGGTACTTTATGTCCAGGTAATTGCCATAGCTTGCAAAGGACCTTTTGGCATCTCTCTGTAATTGAGACTATTGGTTAGATGGCTTGAGGCACAATCCACCAGCGTGGGGCAAGGCGAGATGTGAAAATGAGCGTTTCAACCCTTTGGCCTCATTGTTGAATTTGACCCTCTGCTCACCACTGTCTGCACCCTCCTAGTCAGGGTGACGGTGTGAAATCTCTACATGGCTTTTCTTTCTCTCTCTTCACCCTCCATCTTCCTCAACTCCGGGATGGCAGTTGTAGGAACCCTAATGTTTCGCTGGCTGAGATCAGCTCGTTCTAAAACTAGGATCAAACCTGGAACCCGCTCAAACTGTGGCTCAATGGGAATTTATGGGAATTCTTGCATTTCGCTTTCAACATGTGATAAAAATCTCACGGTGCTGACCGGATTCTCCGGAGTTATCTGCAATAAATAACACTCCCATCTCCATGCAAAAATAAAACTATTGAAGCAATATAAGGTAGTGGCCTCTTCGTGCTGTCCTGTGTCATGCTATGGTGGTGTTCAGTAAATCTGATTAGTGAAAAATTATGCCCCAAAATGGTTAGGATTGTATCTGCTCCCACACCTCTGGCACAGAACCAATAATACAACTGTGTGGCTCAAACTGTGCACATGGGCCTATGTTTTAATATGGCCCGATTATTTTGTAAACTGTGTATTCTCCAATCTGGATTTATTGTGCAGCAAACTAAAATGCCCTCAAACTCTGTTTACATGCACAATGGAGCCCTGACCGACTCTGTCCCAACCTGAACTCTTTCAACAGGACTTCATTTTCTTCCTGTCCTTGTGTCTGAAAGCTTCACATTACAGTTCAATAATTCTGTGCAGTCCCCAATGTCTCAGTTGCTCTTGCAACAGTCAGCAGCAAGTGTCATGGAAGCTGAGTTACCTCCTCAGCATTTTCTTTCCCTGTTGCCCAATGGAAGGAGGTTGTGAGCATCTCTATTCAAAGCACCATTGCAGCCTGAGAATCTCCAATATCATCATATAAATGAATAGGTTTAGAAAGCTTTGTATTTGGGGGAGAAAAGATCTAGACATATGTGACTGTTGCCTTGGATTTGTAAAGTGTCTGGTTGTTCAGCAACTTCCCAAATCCTAGGAAGAGTGACTTAATCCCTGCTGTGTTACTGACTGTAATGTTGTTTCAGACATGCTGTCCAAGGAGCCTCCATGGTGTGAGGGTTCCAACTGCTTTGAGTGCATTTCCAAGTTTGGAGTCACTATGCGGAAGCACCATTGGTAAGTTGCCTTTTGTGGCCTCCAGTACAGTTTACTGTTATAGATTTCAGTTGAGAGTTTAACAATATGTTGATTAAAACTGAGGCTGAAAATTCCTTCAGATAACTTGCCCAACATCCATTTTAAACAGATTGCCCTAAGCCCGTGCTAATGTCATGGTGGCTCTGTGATACTTGTTGGTTATCTTGAAAGTCACACAAATCTTAAGTAAAGCTTTATATGTGAAGATATGCACTGTTCATCTAGTGCAGGAACATTGAAGCTGGCCCTCTATTTTGCTTTGCATTTAAACCAATCCAGTCATGAGTTTAAAGAATATCCTTGTGCCTCAGCAGATGGCCTTACTTCTGAATGATCAGTCATGAAATCCAGGACCAGGGGCAGCACAGTGGCGCACTGCTGCCTCATGGCGCCGAGGTCCCAGGTTCGATCCCAGCTCCGGGTCACTGTCCCTGTGGAGTTTGCACATTCTCCCCGTATTTGCGTGGGTTTCGCCCCCACAACCCAAAATTGTGCAGGGTAGGTGGATTGGCCACACTAAATTGCCCCTTAATTGAAAAAGATGAATTGGGTATTCTAAATTTATTTTTAAATTAAATCCAGGACCTGAGCACATAAGCCAGCCTGACATTCCAGAGCAGCACTGAGGGAGTGCCACACCATCAGAGGTGCATTCTTTTGAAGGGGACATCAAACCAAGCTCAGCCTGACCCCTCGGGTGAGCACAATAGATCCCCAGGCATTATTTGGAAGAAAGTCCAGGCCTCCTTCCAGTGTTCTGGCTAATCACCCTTCAACCAATATTATGGGAACAGTTTATCTGGTTATTTTCCTCTTTGCAGTTTGTTGTGTGCTAATTTTGCTGTAGCTCCGACTGTATGGCACATCCAAGGGCTTCATTGGCTGTAAAGTGCTTTGGGGTGTTGCAAGGTTGAGAAAGGAGCTATATAAATACAAGACTTGGTGGTGCAGTGGTTAGCATTGCTGCCTCATGCGCCAAGGATGTGGGTTCGATCACAGCCGCAAGTCACTGTCCGTGTGGAGTTTGCAAATTCTCTGTGTCTGTGTGGGTCTCACCCTCACAACCCAAAGATATGGATTGGCCATGCTAAATTGCCCCTTAATTGGGGAATTTAAATAAATAAATAAATACAAGACTTGAGAACTTTCTTTTGTTGCACTCTGACTATATTCTTTATGCTGATCTGTTCAGGCTCACTGGTACAGTGTGTGTAGGTCAGGCCTCCATCTCAGTAACTGAAGTCATTGAGGCAATGGTGCCTCCGCTTCATTTGTTTAATTCGGCCTTCTGAACTCCGTAACTTTATACAGATTCACTAGGTTAGTCCCAGAGCTGAGGGTGTTGGATTAGGAGGGAAGGCTGAGTAGACTGGGACTGTACTCTTTGGAATTTAGAAGAATGCGGGGGGATCTTTTTGGAACATCTAAAATTATGAAGGGAATCGATAGGATAGATGCGGACAGGTTGTTTCCACTGGCGGGTGAAAGCAAAACTAGGGGGCATAGCCTCAAAATAAGGGGAAGTAGATTGAGAACTGAGTTTAGGAGGAACTTCTTCACCCAATCTATGGAATTCCTTGCCCAGTGAAGCAGTTGAGGCTCCTTCATGAAATGTTTTTAAGATAAAGATAGTTTTAAAGGAATTAAAGGGTTGTGGTGTTCAGGCGGGAAAGTGGAGGTGAGTCCACAAAAGATCAGCCATGATCTCATTAAATGGTAGACCTAGCACGAAGGGCCAGATGGCCTACTCCTGCTCCTAGTTCTCATGTTCTTATAAATCATTTATCTAATCTGTTAAATAAAAATACTGCTTTACCCTCCCACTCCCCCTCAAAAACTGAAACGAATAAGTGGAAAAGAAACCAACAAAGAACATTACGCCCCTACATAGACTTTTAATAGTACCAAAGTGGAGTATTTGCATTGCATTGTTTCCAGGAATGCACTCTCTGATACGTGTCCTCTTTGTCTTTGACAGCCGCCATTGTGGCAGACTGCTCTGTCACAAGTGTTCAACAAAGGAAATTCCCATCATCAAGTTTGATTTGAACAAGCCTGTGAGGGTGTGCGACATTTGCTTTGATGTGCTGACACTGGGCGGGGTTTCTTAGTAGTTATTGGAATTGTCTTTTAGCAGCACTACACAACCTGAAGCTCGACTTGGACTCGCAACTTTCGAAGATAGATCCACGTCTTGAGGGACCGCATTATATTACTCAGATTGAAATTATGCTGTTTGATTCTCCAATGTATTAATGGACTCTGATATGAATGGATGGATGTATAGCCATGTGAAACGATCAGAATTGAATGCTGGTACTTGTGGCTGGGCTTGGGTTTGACCTTATTCTAATAGGGTTGTACAGTAGAAATATTCAGGACCTGGTGTCATTCCAAGTTAACACTCTCCAATTTCTGCTCTACTTTGTATTTTTTTAATCCTGTTCATGATAACGCATTTCCCGCCCTCCCCAACTCTATCGAGAGATATTGTCTCCTTGATGCTGTTGCAGATAGCAACAAGGTTTGTCACATCATAGGCTAGCTGGGTGGGGGTGTTGAGTGAAGGCAAACAACCCATTGATGGAACTGACTGTCTATTTTGTCCTTGGGCTCTATATGATAACTGCCGCTGTTTGGTTGTCGAAAATACCTGATCTGTATACAGCAGCTGAATGTATAATGCTTGGTGGTTTGAATCTCTGCAAGAGCAAACTTCGTAACACTAATTTAGAAAAATGTTTTATTACCAATACATATGGTTGTGCATTTATAAAAGGGAAATGTTGCATATTTAGACCAAATGAATGGTCATGTATGTGATAGAATATGGTTTGGTCTTTTTTTAAACTGGAACGAGATGGAGTAACTTTTTAAAAATCCATTCTTTGTACAGTATCAAACCAACCCGTGGGAAGCTAGTTCTGCAAGCGGTGCTTTCTCACCAGCATGGCTCGTCTTTTCATGAATTTTCCAATTTTATCTCTCTTTGCCTAGATGTCCATTGTATGGAGCAGTACATATAGCACTAACCTAGTTTGCAAATGTCTTAATCTCACTCAACTGATAATTAATATGCTCCTGCAGGCATCCTGGGGACAATGGTTTGCTGGAGGCTCTTCTGAGAACAGTGGCCAAGTCATTAGCTGGTGTTGGGTGAACTCCTCAAGGGTTTTTCGCAGTTTCTTGGAAGCTCTAGTCATTAAATATCCAAGAAACTGTTTTGGGGGTTTTGGTAACGATGTGTAAATGACACTTGGGCTTTCTAGAGGGGAAAGGGTTACATTTGAGCCACCGTTCTAGTTTGTAGTCTTTCATAAAAGCACTATTCTAAGGATTGCCACTTGACAGTCAAAATTGTTTAAGATATTTTAAGACTGATATTGTATTTTATGCATTATGTACTGTGCTATATGATGCTTCAAGGTGTCTGGGCAAAATGTTATGCTTTATTGCATTTTATCTTAATCCATTCAGATGTAAAGCTTGTTGCTTCAAGTGAAGCTGACCAGCTGTTATTCTGCATTCACATCCCATGTATAATTCAGTGCTGTACTATGCATATATTATTGCTTGTCTCTGCTCCAGTGGATAGGATGGAGGCAAAATCTAATCTTTTTGGAAGAGCTTTCATGTCAATTCTTGGTTGAGGTCAGCAACTGTGTTGATCAACATTCCACGTGTTCTATGATGTTGGTGCATTTGTGAGCAGAGATGAATAATGTCATGATGCTGATATGAATAAACTAACAGATTTTTGGCTAACGGCAATAGCTGCTCTAAACCAATCATAAGCTGGTTGTGCGTCATGTTGAGAGAACCATGTGCTGTTGGTGGAATCCATTCCAAGGAAGTTTAATCGCTGTGGGGTAGATTAGATTTCAAGCCGTCCTCTAATTTATTTACTTTGTGCCTCAGTTTCATGGTCCCGTGGGCTAAGCAATCTATGCCGGCTTACTTTGCAATGCCTAGTTATCCATGTTTTCAACTGGGATTTTCCAGCAGATAAAGCCGAGGACACTTGCAGCAAACCCATAACAGCACAGACCAGGTTCAGTACCTAAATGTTATCAGAAATCATCTTTTCAGAGAAGCACTGGGCTTGAAATGTATAACTATTTTCCCAACAAGTCCTAGCACTTAAAAGGTCAACATTCATTTATTTAGGTCCAAGACTATGAGAAACAGTAATTGAATGGTGAAGGGAATCATCGGAGATCTCTCCTTTGCATCCCAAATTATTTTGGATGAAGATTTAATGTCTTTAAAACCTCAATCCATCATTCTTTGTTTGATCTGATCATGTACAAAATTAGTCGATAGAATCTCCCTTAAATTGTGAGTACGCATTAGAAAAGTTTATCTAGAATTTATTTCAAAGTAGGTATCGACTAGGGTAATGACTCCAGTCAGCAAGCTGTAGATACTCAGCCAGCCTTGGTATAGCAGTCGGGTTGGACTGGAAGTTGCTTTATGCCAGCTGCACTCACACAGGCGTGGGACATACTTAAATCTCGGACCCAGTGTAAATAGCTATGATCCACTGGGTAGGTAATACTTTTGAGGGAAATCAAATTGCAGCAAAAGCACCAACATCTTATTACATCACCTCTTGCTATTGTCAGGGCCCTTGTATTTGAGTCTCCTGTGTATTGTGACTTTTAACCCATTTGAGGATTGCATGTAGCCAATATCAGGGCATTAACTTTCCATATTCAGTTATGATTGTGTTCTAGAATCCGTACTTTTCGAATAAAATCACTTGGGTAAATGCAGTTTAATATCCTCAATAAAGACCAAATGAATTGAGAAATTTGTATTTTTTTAAATAGCATGAGCTCAATGGGTTAAAATTCATTATAATCCTTAATCCCATTTAATTATCCATTATTCAGTATTAGAAGAAATATGTTTTAGTAATGGCTAATTATTTTGCACTAACATTGAAACCTATTGCACAAAATTGTCTTATGCTGTATGTTTACTTCTGTTTACGGTGTATCGGTGCATAAGTCTGTACAGCAATGTCATTGAGCAGTACCCAAGATGTTGCTAGCAGTGGTGCTTAGATATATGATGATCAATATAGTTCTCTTTGGTAACAAACTCCTCGACTCGCGTCATTACAGAGTAGCTGGCATTAAAGTCTGTAATTCTAGGTGGTAACAGCCAAAGGGGTTCGCAGACCAGGGTCAGATATAAATGTGGCTGAGGCCACAAATTAATACTACTATAGTGGCAGCTGTGTACCTATGAAATAGCAGTACATGTGCTATCTAGGCAACCATAGTGAGGGGTGTAGCTGTGTTTTTTTAAGATGGAGAGCACGATGCAGTGGTAAAATTCAGTGTTTGTGTATGGATCTGTATCTTTTAGATCACAGTTGTGGAAAATTCCTTAATACTTGTACATTTGTAGCTAATTGAAATTCTACATTTCTATAGTTGTCATGACTAAAAGCTACAATATGGGTTGGCACGGTGGTGCAGTGGTTGGAACTGCTGCCTCACGGCGCTGAGACCCGGGTTCGATCCCGGCCCAGGTCACTGTCCGTGTGGAGTTTGCGCATTCTCCCTGTGTCTGCTTGGGTCTCACCCCCACAACCCAAAGATGTGCAGGTTAGGTGGATTGGCCACGCTAAATTGCCCCTTAATTGGGAAAAAGTGAATTGGGTACTTTAAATATTTTAAAAGTTACAATATAAGCTTTCCCTTCTAGCATATCTCCTATGCATGAACAACAGGCACTTCTATCCTTGTGACGTACATTACATTATGCTCATACCTGGCTGGGATTGCTGGCTTTCCTTCTCTCAGATGGTGTAGAGTCTAGTGGTCAATACTGTGTCACCTCTCTGAAAGCTGATACTATTATACAGATATTTATCCCTTAACCAGCCATAAATGAGACCAGTCACCCCAATTGCTTTATGGGGCCTTGCTGTGCACAGATTGACTATATTTAACTTAAAGTAATCTGATCTGAAGTGGTTTGGGATGTCCTACAGCTATGATCAGATTACATTGAAAATTTCAGTGCATTTGTCTGGAAGGATAATTTTTAATGTTCTTTCTGCTATGCTAATTTTTACTCTGATTTGCCTTAATCTTTAGTTTTAATTGGAAGTGTAAAGTCCAACTTGACAAAGTTTCCAACCATTATCACATCCCGGACTAAATCTATGGACTCTAATTAGGCCATATTTCATAGTAAGGCAATAACAGTGCACACCTCTCATTCAAATAATTTACACACCTATCAACCATGAAGGTTTCAGTTTGAAGGAGAGGACGATTACTGTCTGGTGTCCACTTTGACTCTGGGTGTCAGTGTAGACTTGATAGGCCAAAGGGCCTCTTCTGCAATATTATTCTGTGATTCTGGGTCAATCGGCTAATGGGAAAGCTCTTCCTGTCCACCTCATCTAAACCTGCCATAGTCTTGTACAGAATCTTTGGGGGTCGGTTAGCTGGATGGTTGGTTCCTGATACGGAGCAACGCCAATAGCGCCGGTTCAATTCCCGTACCAGTTGAGGTTATCCATGAAGGCCCCGTCTTCGCCTGAGGTGTGGTGACCCCCTGGTTAAATCACCACCAGTCAGCGCTTGCTCTTGCTCTCTCTCTGTCTCTCTCAAAAATGGGAGTACCACCCATGGACCCTGGGGATTATGGTGACTTTTTTCAGACTTTTACAACCTCTATCAAATCTCCTGTGCTCCAAGGAGAACAATGCCAGCTTCTCGAATCTAACCTTTGTAATTTAAAATCCCTCCCAACTCTTGAAGTGCTCTGGTTAATTTCTGCACCTTGTCAGCAACTGCACATCCTTGGTGACCAGAACTGGCCTCAGCAGAGTTTTATACGGTTCAGCGTAGCTTTCCTGCTTTTGTACTCCATGCTCCTATTTTTGAAGCCCATGCTCCTGTATGCTTTGCTAACTACTGTCTTGCAGCTGTCATGGATCTATGCACGTGAATCCCAGGTCCTTTTGTCTCTGCGCACTTTGGTCTGTATTACCTCTCCCTACTTCTCTGACGGCATGCATCACCTCACTGTGTTCTCTATTAAAACCATCCGCCACTACCTTTCTGCCAGTCTATGTTCTGTTACAGTTGATTGGCATGATTCTCACTTCACCATTCCTCCAACTTTGGTATCATAGATTTTGAAGTTTTCTTTGTATTCCAATATACCAAATCTTCTGTACATCGCAAAGCAGTGGTTTAGGCACAGATCCTTGGGGAACACTACTGTCTACCATCTTTCAGTCTGGAAAACGACCATTATCATGATGTATTTTCTATTCTTACGCCAATTTTTAAATCCAAGCTGACACACTCCCGTCCATGGGCAGTCTTTTTGTGGTACTTGGTCAAACATCCATTACATTCCCTTCAACAACATACACTGTTAATTCAGCAAGAAATTCAATTGTACTCTTGAGGGCCGTCTGCCTTACAAATCTGTTCTGTGTCCCCTTCATTAACTCAAACCTCCCAAGTGCTCGTTAATTTTCCTTTGCTTTCCAAAAGCCATGCCCATCACTGATATACTGAGCGACCTGTAGTTGTTAGGAATTTCCTTACCTGCCATTCTCCAATTACTCAATCCTCTGGTCCTTCACTATCTTCGCCCCTCACCACCTTTTCCAGCCTGGGAAGCAAACCATCCAGACCAGGTGAAACATAGGCAGCATTTTCACCACCTCCATTATCTGTACCATCTGCCATTTATCAGCATCCTCTTCCCTAGTAAACAAGTGATCCAGCCTTGCACTGTGCTTCTAAATATATAATCACTGTTGTTTCTAATAGGCTTCACCCTGCTTACTAGCATCTAATGATGTGGCGATGCCGGTGTTGGACTGGAGTGAGCACAGTAAGAAGTCTTAGTCCCAACAGGTTTGTTTCGAATCACAGTTTTCGGAGCGTTGCTCCTTCCTCGGGTGAATTCAGGAAAGAGCAGCGCTTCGAAAGCTAGTGATTCGAAACCAACCTGTTGGACTTTAATCTGGTGTTGTAAGACTTCTTACTGTACTTGCATGTCAGTAAAGGATTTGTGAGTTCCCAACTGTTCTCATTCTCTTGCCAGCCTTATTTCCCTTGCTTCCCCCCCTCAACTTATTTTATTTGGCCTAGTTTTTGCCTGAAGAAGTCACCTGATATGCGCCATAGAAACAAAGTGTCGTTCCTCCCTCGTTAACCAAGGCGTTCTGATATTCCAACTTTGGGTGATTTTTAAATGTTTCTGGTGCATTCCAACATTGTTCTTTTCTTTTAAAACGCATTTTATTCAAACTTGTATCAAAGTAGGTTACAGCAAATAAACACCCTGGGAAACATTCTTCCCAACAATCAACTATACAGTTTGTACAGATTTTTCTCTTTCCCCCCCCCCCCCCCCCCAAAATCCCCCTGCGATGAACAGCTCCTCAAACAAGGTCACAAACATCCCCCACCTTTTCTCAAACCCCCCTGCTGAGCCCCTTAACTTATATTTTATCTTCTCTAACCGTAGGAAGTCATAGAGATCACCCAACCATGCTGCTACCCCTGGTGGCGATGCAACTGCCACTCCAGCAAAATTCATCGCCGTGCAATCGGAGAGGCGAAGGCCAAGACATCAGCCTTCCTCCTCTCCATGAGCTCCGGCTTCTCTGAAACGCTAAATATCGCCAGCAAAGGGTCCGGGTCCACTCCCTCCTCCACTCTACTGGCTAAGACTGCGAACTAAGATTCCTGCCCAGAATCTTCCCAATTTTTCCCAACCCCAAAACATGTGCGCATGATTTGCAGGCCCCTGCCCACACCTCTCACAGTCATCTGCTACCCCCTGAAAGAACCCACTCATTCTCGCCCGAGTCATATGCACCCTGTGCACCACCTTAAACTGTATCAGGCTCATCCTTGCACAAGAGGAGGTCCCGTTTACCCTTCGCAGTGCCTCACTCCATACTCTCCAATTGATCTCCATTCCCAACTCCGCTTCCCATTTCTCCTTCGTCTTCACCACCTGCTCCCCCAGCCACTTGTATATATATCCCCAATTCTTCCCTCCCCTTCCACATCCGAAAGCAGCAGTCGCTCCAACAGGGTGTATCCCGGCAATCTAGGGAACCCCTTCCAGACCTTTCGTGCAAAGTCCCTAACCTGTAGATACCTGAATTCACTACCCCTCGGCAGCTCTACCCTCTCCCTTAGCTCCTCCAGACTGGCGAACCCTTCCTCCAAATACAAATTCCTCACTTTGACCAGCCCCACTTCCCTCCACCTCCTGTATACACTATCCATCCCCCCCTGGGTTCAAACCCATGATTCTCGCACAGTGGCGTTAGCACTGACATCCCTTCCACCATCTTCACCGTGGACTGCACCATTGGGCTCCCTGAATACCTACTCTGAGCTATTGGCAATGCTGCCGTCACCATAGCCTTCAAACTAGACCCCTTACAAGATTCCTCCTCCATCCTAACCCACTCTACCCCTTCTCCTTCCCACCACCGCCGCACCTTGTCCACATTCGCCGCCCAATAATAATGAAGCAAGTTTGGCAACGCCAACCCCCCTCTGCCTCTGTAGCAAGGTTCTCCCCACCCTCAGCACCTTCCCCGCCCATTACAAAGTCAGATGATTGTGTCCACTTTCCGAAAAAAGGCCTTTGGTATAAAGATCGGGAGAGCCTGAAAGATAACAGCCTCGGCAGAATATTCATTTTCACCACTTGGACCCTCCCCGCCAATGTTAAGTGCAGTGTATCCCACCTCTTAAGATCCTCCCTGGCCTCCTCCACCAGCTTCGTTAAGTTCCACTTATGGAGCCCCGTCCATTCCCTCGCTACTTGAATCCCCAAGTACCTAAACCTTTCCCTTGCTGCCGTAAATGGCATCCCCCCCCCTAAATTAGCCCGCTGTGCCAGCTCACTCACCGGGAATGCCTCACTTTTCCATACATTCAGCTTGTAGCCCGTAAACCCTCCGAACCTCCCCAACAGGCCCATAATCCTTCCCATACTCTCCAACGGAAGCGAAACATACAGCAAGCGGTCATCAGCATAGAGCGACACCTGATGCTCCCTCTGCCCCCTCATTATCTCCTGCCACTCTGTCGACCCCCTGAGAGCCATCGCCAATGGCTCGATGGCCAGCTCAAACAGCAGCGGTGACAGCGGGCACCCCTGTCTCGTACCCCTGTGTAAGTCAAAGCTTCGTGAGCTCATATCATTCGTCCTCACCCTCGCTCTTGGCTCCACATACAGCAACTGCACTCCTGCCACAAATCTCGGCCTAAACCTTCCCAAAACTTCGAACAAGTACTGCCACTCCATCCGATCAAATACTTTCTCCGCGTCCATGGACACCACCACCTCCGGTACCAGAGCACTCAACGGATTCATCACCACATTCAACAGCTGTCTTGTATTACTCGCGAGCTGCCTGCCCTTCACGAAGCCTGTTTGATCTTCTGCAACCACCTCCGGGACACAATCCTCCATCCTCCCCGCCAACAACTTGGCCAATACTTTCACATCCGTGTTCAATAGTGATATGGGGCTATACGACATGCATTCCACCGGATCCTTCCCTTTTTTGGGGATTAGTGTGATTACTGCCTGCTTCATTGTCTCCGGCAACTCCCCCCTTCTCCAGTGCTTCATTAAACGCCCCCAACAGATGTGGTGCCAGGTCCGCTGCAAATGCCTTATAAAATTCTGCCGGGTACCCATCCGGCTCAGGGGCCTACCCCTGATACCCAGCACCTCCCTCAGCCCCAGGGGCTCCTCCCAACACCTGCCTCTGCTTCCTCCACCTGGGGAAATTCCAGCTCGTCCAGAAACCACCCCATGTCCCCCTCCTCTCCTCCTGGGTCTGCCTCATGAAGTCCCTGGTAATACTCTCAATGCCTCACTTATCTTACCTGGCTCTGACACCACATCCCCAACCCCAGTCCGGATCTTCAGTATTTCCCTGGACACAGCCTGCCTCCGCAGTTGGTGCGCCAGCATGCGGCTCGCCTCCCCATACTCGTATTGCACCCCTCTTGCCCTACGCAGTTGCCCTACCGCCCTCCCCATTGTCAGCCTGTCAAATTGCCCCACAACTTTTTCCCCCTCGCCAATCCCTCCACGATGGGCACCCTCGAATATTCCCTGTCCACCTCCACTACCTCGCTCACTAGACGGTCATGTTCCACCTTCCTTTCCTTATTCGCACAAACCGTAAATGAGAGAATTTCTCCCCGGACCACTGCCTTCAGTGCTACCCAAAAAATGTTGGCCGACACCTCCCCATTCTGATTGAACTCCACATAATCCCTAATCGCCAACCGCACCGTATCACAAAAACCTCCATCCGCCAACAACCCCAAGTCAAACCTCCACCCCGGCCTCTGCTCTCGTCCCATACTGAACTGAATATCCAGCCAGTGGGGTGCATGGTCTGAGATAACTATCCCCGCATACTCTGCCCCCTCCACCCCAACCAAAATCTCCCGACTCACTACAAAGTAATTAATCCTCGAATACACCTTATAGATGTGTGAAAAGAAGGAATACTCCCTTCCCCCTGGGTTCTGAAAGCGCCATGGATCCACCATACCCATCCTCTCCATAAAACCCCCGCAGCTCCCTTGCCATTCGTACCCTACCCATCGACCTGGGGCTCGATCTATCCACCCTCGGCTCCAGGACACAGTTAAAATCTCCTCCCATGATCAACTGGTACGTGGCCAAATCCGGGATTGCTGCCAGCAAACCCCTCAAGCGATTTTCATTTCATTTCATTTGGGGCATACACATTTACCAACACTACCGGTGCCCCTTTCAATACCCCACTCACAATCACACATCCCATCTGGATCCTTCACCTTTGCACTCACAAATCCCATTTTCTTGCTCATTAAAATCGCTACATCCCTCGATTTCAAATCAAACCCCGAGTGAAAAACCTGCCCGACCCACCCCTTCCTTAACCTAACCTGGTTCTTAACACGGAGGTGTGTCTCCTGCAAAAAGACAAACCCCGCTTTCAAGCTCCTGAGGTGCGCGAACACCCGCGACCTTTTAACCGGCCCATTCAGTTCCCGGACGTTCCACGTTACCAACCTTACCGGAGGCTTGCACCTCCAATCGCCTCTACTGTCCGTCATCTTCCCCACTTCACTCCTGTCCCTTTAATTCCACTCTGTACCTAGCCCATCCCAGATGGCCCCTTTCTTCGCCCTTGCCCATGTCATCTCTCACCCCATGCTGCGTCGCAGAAACCCCTGCTTTTCCCCTTCTTCGCCCCCACTTCCCCTTTTCCCCCCCACCACCTCACTTCCGTTCACCAGCATAACCTGCTAGCGCGGCTGCCCCTGCCCAAAGGCACATCCTAATGATCTCCCCCTCCCTCTTTTCCCACCGCCCCACTCCTCAGCTCAAAGAAGGCCTGCTACTGGCCTTGCCCTCCCCCACCCAAACAAGGACTTCTCCTGACCTCCAGGTAGCCTTCTCCAAAAGCAAACAAACAGATGTTAAACACAAACAGTCCCATAAAACAGGAGGGGGGATGGGAACATCCATCCCCACATAAACCTTTCACCCCTACAACTCCTTACAATCTCAACATTGAACAGAAACCCCCCCCCCCACAAAAAAAGGCGAAAATCCCCCAATCCCTACACTCACTTCAAACATGCTCCCGACCATTACATAGTGCCAGCACCCCGGTTCCCAAGCATTGTCCACTCAGTTCTCCCCTAGTTTATGCTCCTTAATGAAGTCTTCGGCTGCTTCTGGGGTCTCGAAATAATACTCCGGCCTCTGAACGTTACCCATAATTTTGCTGGGTAGAGCACCCTAAACCTGATCTGCCGCTGGTACAGCACCGCCTTGGTCTTGTTGAAACCTGCCCGCCGTTTTGCCAACTCTGCTCCGATGTCCTGATAAATCCGGACATTATTTCCCTCCCAGTCGCAGCTACGTAGAATTTTCTCTTTCTCCACAAATTTATGGAGTTTCATGATCACCGCCCAGGGCGGCTCCCCAGCTCTAGGCTTTTGTCTCAGACCTATGCGCTCGGTCCACTTCAGGTGCCTTATCTAGCACCCCTTCTGCCACCAGTCCCGCCAGCATCCTCGAGACTTACCTCGAGGCACTCCTTCAGGCAGGCCCACTATTCGCAGGTTCTGCCTTCTCGAGGTATTCTCCTGCTCCTCCACCTTTGCCCTCAGTGTTTTACAAAGATCTCCTAGGAGCCCCACCTCCGCCTCCAGAGCCACCACACGATCGCTGTGGTCCGAGATCACTCCTTCAATCTCCCGAATCTGTGACCCCTGCACCTCCAAACACCTCTCCATCCGCTCCAAAGTACTCTTCAGGAGTGCCACAGCTACTGCAATGGCCTTTGCATGATCCTCATGCATTTCTTTCCTCTGTTTATGGAATTCCTCCTTGATAAAAGTCATCAGTTCCTACATCTGGGGCCTTACAGCTCTCTTTCCCCCCCCCCCCCCCCCCCCATAGCATGCTGGAAGAAACTGTCTGTGAAGCACAAGACTGTTTCAACTTTCCAGCCAAACCTCTCTCTGTTTTCTGCTGGGTCTGGTGATCAGAAGACGTACCATTCCAGGGGTAAACTACTCCTCTAACATTCACCTACGGATCAAAATTCCACCCGGATCTGGGTAAAAAGAGCCCTTTTCTGTGACTTTGAACAGGAGCAGCCCTTTATGTGACCAATCACTCCATGGTCACAAGCGGAAGTCCCCCAACATTGTTGTTTAACCGTTTTTCCTGTTAAGCTTTGGTTCCATTTTACTTTGGCTAGAACTCCTCTCTATGTTATCCCTTTTCTAAATTTTAAGTTCCATTTTAGACCAATCCTTGTGCTTACCAGTTTGGCGTGCCACTTAGTGTGGCACCAAGGAACTCTAGCAATACTGGAGTCTATGGGAATTATGAGGGGAAACTCTCTACACTGGTTGGAATCATACATGGCACAAAGGAAAATGGTTGTGGCTGTTGGGAGTTCAATCATTTCAGTCCCAGGACATCACTGCAGGAGTTT
Source organism: Scyliorhinus torazame (assembly GCF_047496885.1). Classification (NCBI taxonomy): domain Eukaryota; kingdom Metazoa; phylum Chordata; class Chondrichthyes; order Carcharhiniformes; family Scyliorhinidae; genus Scyliorhinus; species Scyliorhinus torazame. The sequence goes on along the minus strand of NC_092718.1, from coordinate 148,737,095 downwards.
CACAGGATAGTGTCATAGGCCCAATCTCTTCAAATGCATCATTGATGACCTTCCATCGAGAAGTTCATTGATTACAGAACACCTTTTGTGACTCCTTGGATACTGAAGCAGCCTATGTCCAAAAGCAGCAAGACCTGGTTAATATCCAGGTTTGGGCTGACCAGTAGCAAGTAACATTCATGCCACAAAGTGGCAGGCAATGACCAACAAGAGAGAATCTATTTATCTCCCCATGACATTCAATGGCATTACTGTCATTGAACCCCCCACTATCCGCATCCTGGACATTACAATTGACCAGAATCTGCAGCAGACTGTGGCTAGAAGAGCAGGTCAGGAGCTGGAACTTCTGCAGAGAGTAACTTGCCACCTGCTTCCCCGAAGCCTGTTCACCTACAAGGCACCAGTCAGGATTGCGATGGAATACTTGCCACTTGCCTGGATGAGTGTAACTTAACACTTGAGAAGCTCGACACCACCCAGGACGAAGCTACCCATCCACCACATTCGACCTTTATTCCCTTCACCACTCTTGCACAGTGGCAGCTGTGTATACCATCTACCAGATTAACTGCAGGAGCTCACCAGGGCTCAGCATCTTCCAAACCTGTTACCTCTACCATCTGGAAGGACGAGCAGCACCGCTTGCAATTTCCTCCCAAGTTGTACACCACCCTGACTTGGAAATATATCGTGGTTCCTTTGTTGTTGGATCAAAATCCTGGAACTCCCTCCTGCGCAGCACTGTGGGTGTACAATTTCCCTCCCTTTGGTTCACAATGGTTGAAAGGTCTTGGACAGTGACCTTCCACCATTGTGCTTCTGCAGCAGCAGCCCCAAGCTTCAGGGCATCCCTCAGCACATAGTCCTGGGCTTTGGAATGTGCCAGTCTGCTACTGTTGAGCGGGAGCAATTCTTTGCACTGGAAGACTAACCAGTTTCGGACAGGCCAAAGAGCGTTTTTCACAAAGTTGATCCTCCAGCAAGAGCCGATGTTTGTCTCTGTGTATCCCTGGGAGTGGCCCGTGGAGCACAAGAGTCCTTTAGCACAGAGCTGCTCTGGATGAACCTCGACAAACCTCGCTGGGCAGTATTGTAGCACAGTGGTTAGCACTGTTGCTTCACAGCGCCAGGGCCCAGATTCGATTCCCGGCTTGGGTCACTGTCTGTGTGGAGTCTGCACATTCTTCCTGAGTCTGCATGGGTTTCCTCCCACAAGTCCTGAAAGACATGCTTGTTAGGTGAATTGGACATTGTGAATTCTCCCTCAGTGTACCCGAACAGGTGCCGGAATGTGGCGACTGGGGGATTTTCACAGTAACTTCATTGCAGTGTTAATGTAAGCCTACTGGTGACAATAATAAAATAAAAAAACACAAAGGTTAGTGGGGCTACAGGGATAGAGTGGGGGATTGGAATTAGGTGGGATGCTCTTTTGGAGGGTTGGTGTGGACTCGATGGGCTGAGTGGCCTCCTTCTGCACAGTAGGGATTCTATGTTTGAATGTGCACCCATCTAATGAAGAACAAGATACACCCAGTGTCAACCTAGATTACAGCATCTATTTATTATATCCTGTATATTGGAAAGGCGAGTCAAGAAAAGGTTAAATTTGTGTAGATTTTTTTATGTCCAGCATTAGATATGATACAATCCAGTTTAATACTCTCTCTTTACCAGCCCCACCCTCTGTTTTCCTAGAAAAGTGAATCCATCCACCTTCTGTAAAACATGTATTCTCGCAAAACTCTACAAAGCAGAGCTCTTTCCCCTTCCCAATTGCCCAATGCAGAGTCCCTTCTAACGAAGCACAGAGGGACAATTTTTATTTCTATTCACACAAGCAGAGCAAGTGTCGGTACCATGTTCGTTCGCACAGTGACTACGGAGGACAGTGTGAAGGCACCATTATTTGGCCTAGCATCTCCCAAGTTTCCTTTTGGTTCTTAAGAGCAAGGTGTCACTGCCAAGGTATTGTGTATTGTTCTTGTCTAGTCCAGAAGGTAGTGAGTCACACATGGGGTACACTGCTTTCAGCAGTACATCCCATTCCTGATGACCATGAATTAACTGAACAATCTCGGAACTTTCATGGCCGTTGTTGCTGATGCCCCCCATAGATTACCAGGTTTATTGGTTGCACCAAAAGAGATTTCATGTCGTGATTCCACTCTTTAGGAAAGAACAGTATCACCGCCGGCTTGATGCACATTAAGAAAAACCCTCATCATCAAGTTTATCCTATTAAAATATCCATTTATTCACCCATAAAATACAACAACTGTTTTATTCAAGACATTTTGCAGCAATGCAATATCACAGATACCAATAGTTTACTGCCTCTAAATGGGTCTGTAGTATGACGCGCAATTTTGTTATGTGTCTGGGATGGCACAAGAGTCTGAGAGGCTATGGCATCCCTCGTATTCCTGGAGGGTGGGGTTGTCGAGATCTCCCCTGTTCTGGGCTGAACTGGGTTGGTTAGATGGTGGTCCAGTGGTCCGCACACACGCACAGCGATGGTTTCTCAATCCGGGCTTGTATAGTTTGCGTGGGACTCCAGCCCAATTCCTTTCTATTCCCCCACTGAAAATAATGAAATACAACATTAACAGAACTTTTATTTATTCACTTTTTTTCCCCCATCGGTTTTGTTTTGGCTTACTCTTACTGTGCCTAATTCACTGGATGAAGGAGCGACGATTTGCCCCATCACTCACTGCATCTCGGAGCTGGAGAGGGAAGCACTGCCTTGGCCAGTTTGCTCACCATTTGTTTCTTCCTTTGCATGTGCCTCACCTTGAAGGTGGTCTTTTATTGTACAATGTTTTACAGAATGGGGCAGCACGGTGGCAGTGGTTAGCACTGCTGACTCACGGCGCCGAGGACCTAGGTTCGATCCCAGCCCCGGGTCACCGTCCGTGTGGAGTTTGCACATTCTCCCCGTGTCTGTGTGGGTCTCACCTCCACAACCCCAAAGATGAACAGGGTAGGTGGATTAGCCACACTAAATTGCCCCTTAATTGGGGGGGCGGGGAGAAAGAATTGGGTACTTTTAATTTAAAAAAATGTTTTAGAGATGTGGAATTTGCTAGGAGTATGTCAACTGTAGTGAAGTCCCAAGTGGCCTGATATGTCACCAAAATGACTGGGAAGGTTTGATCATGGTGATGTCCACCTCAATCCTGGTAGATGCAGGGGACTAGTAATCCAGGGACCCAGAGTCAAAACATGTGCAGGTTAGGTGGATTTGAACTCAGTTTACACATGTAGAATCCCCAACTGAATGGTTCTCAAGATTGCCACAAGACACTGCATTCAGAGTAGAAAGGGGGAAAACCGGTAACTAAGGACAAACCTGCGCGATGAACACCAGACTCTGCCACCTTTAGTCGAGGTCCATTCGGAATTGCAGGAGGGAAATATTTTGTTTTCCAACTCTGACTCCGCCTTCAGCTTCTTACAATGCATCACAGTCAACTCTATGTCAATGAGAGCTTGGGTTGCTTCCCCAGTGTGGTCATAATATGGTCCAATTAATTTACCTTGCAAGAGGGAAAACAAGTAAAATCGCTTCGGAGATTCGGAAAAAATCTTAGTTTGAGAGATACAAAATAGTTTTTGGACAGGTCAACAATAACATAAGCTCATGACTGAACATGTGAAATTGAATTTAAAAATTCCAACTGTGTAAATAAAATTTCAATTTAAAGTACTGCATTTTAAAGAGCACAATTGTTTAAACCCAACTTGAGACTTTAAACATTCTTCAGTAAAATAATTTAAGAAATTTGACAATGACAGCTTGCTGCTCTTACATGGGTGTATTATATAATGGTTGCCTTCTGTGCATCACTCCTTAAAGGCCTTAAAGTATAGCAGTGATGAGAACATTTTCAAAATCTCAGACACATCAGTGTTTGCTTCCTCCAAAGTAAAATCTCGACAAGCTCTATACAAATACTTCTATTAAATTGTGTTTTTGGTAATCTCTCTCCTGTGTTTTGTGGGAAATGGGAATTGAACTGGATTGCTCTATATAGAACATAGAACATAGAAAATACAGCACAGAACAGGCCCTTCGGCCCACGATGTTGTGCCGAACCTTTGTCCTAGATTAATCATAGATTATCATTGAATTTACAGTGCAGAAGGAGGCCACCCGGCCCCCCGAGCCCGCACCGGCCCTTAGAAAGAGCACCCTACCCAAACTCAACACCTCCACCCAACACCAAGGGCAATTTGGACATTAAGGGCAATTTATCATTGGCCAATTCACCTAACCCGCACATCTTTGGATTGTGGGAGGAAACCGGAGCACCCGGAGGAAACCCACGCAGACACGGGGAGGACGTGCAGACTCCGCACAGACAATGACCCAAGCCGGAATCGAACCTGGGACCATGGAGCTGTGAAGCAATTGTGCTATCCACAATGCTACCGTGCTGCCCTTAAGAACAAATAAATCTACACTATATCATTTTACCGTAATCCATGTACCTATCCAATAGCTGCTTGAAGGTCCCTAATGTTTCCAACTCAACTACTTCCACAGGCAGTGCATTCCATGCCCCCACTACTCTCTGGGTAAAGAACCTACCTCTGATATCCCTCCTATATCTTCCACCTTTCACCTTAAATTTATGTCCCCTTGTAGTGGTGTGTTCCACCCGGGGAAAAAGTCTCTGACTGTCTACTCTATCTATTCCCCTGATCATCTTATAAACCTCTATCAAGTCGCCCCTCATCCTTCTCCGCTCTAATGAGAAAAGGCCTAGCACCCTCAACCTTTCCTCGTAAGACCTACTCTCCATATCAGGCAACATCCTGGTAAATCTTCTTTGCACCTTTTCCAGAGCTTCCACATCCTTCCTAAAATGAGGCGACCAGAACTGTACACAGTACTCCAAATGTGGCCTTACCAAAGTTTTGTACAGCTGCATCATCACCTCACGGCTCTTAAATTCAATCCCTCTGTTAATGAACGCGAGCACACCATAGGCCTTCTTCACAGCTCTATCCACTTGAGTGGCAACTTTCAAAGATGTATGAACATAGACCCCAAGATCTCTCTGCTCCTCCACATTGCCAAGAACTCTACCGTTAACCCTGTATTCCGCATTCATATTTGTCCTTCCAAAATGGACAACCTCACACTTTTCAGGGTTAAACTCCATCTGCCACTTCTCAGCCCAGCTCTGCATCCTATCTATGTCTCTTTGCAGCCGACAACAGCCCTCCTTACTATCCACAACTCCACCAATCTTTGTATCGTCTGCAAATTTACTGACCCACCCTTCAACTCCCTCATCCAAGTCATTAATGAAAATCACAAACAGCAGAGGACCCAGAACTGATCCCTGCGGTACGCCACTGGTAACTGGGATCCAGGCTGAATATTTGCCATCCACCACCACTCTCTGACTTCTATCGGTTAGCCAGTTCGTTATCCAACTGGCCAAATTTCCCACTATCCCATGCCTCCTTACTTTCTGCATAAGCCTACCATGGGGAACTTTATCAAATGCCTTACTAAAATCCATGTACACTACATCCACTGCTTTACCTTCATCCACATGCTTGGTCACCTCCTCAAAGAATTCAATAAGATTTGTTAGGCAAGACCTACCCCTCACAAATCCGTGCTGACTATCCCTAATCAAGCAGTGTCTTTCCAGATGCTCAGAAATCCTATCCTTCAGTACCCTTTCCATTACTTTGCCTACCACCGAAGTAAGACTAACTGGCCTGCAATTCCCAGGGTTATCCCTAGTTCCTTTTTTGAACAGGGGCACGACATTCGCCACTCTCCAATCCCCTGGTACCACCCCTGTTGACAGTGAGGATGAAAAGATAATTGCCAACGGCTCTGCAATTTCATCTCTTGCTTCCCATAGAATCCTTGGATATATTCCGTCAGGCCCGGGGGACTTGTCTATCCTCAAGTTTTTCAAAATGCCCAACACATCTTCCTTCCTAACAAGTATTTCCTCGAGCTTACCAATCTGTTTCACACTGTCCTCTCCAACAGTATCGCCCCTCTCATTTGTAAATACAGAAGAAAAGTACTCATTCAAGACCTCTCCTATCTCTTCAGACTCAATACACAATCTCCCGCTACTGTCCTTGATTGGACCTACCCTCGCTCTAGTCATTCTCATATTTCTCACATATGTGTAAAAGGCCTTGGGGTTTTCCTTGATCCTACCCGCCAAAGATTGTTCATGCCCTCTCTTAGCTCTCCTAATCCCTTTCTTCAGTTCCCTCCTGGCTATCTTGTATCCCTCCAATGCCCTGTCTGAACCTTGTTTCCTCAGCCTTACATAAGTCACCTTTTTCCTCTTAACAAGACATTCAACCTCTCTTGTCAACCATGGTTCCCTCACTCGACCATCTCTTCCCTGCCTGACAGGGACATACATATCAAGGACATGTAGCACCTGTTCCTTGAACAAGTTCCACATTTCACTTGTGTCCTTCCCTGCCAGCCTATGTTCCCAACTTATGCACTTCAATTCTTGTCTGACAACATCGTATTTACCCTTCCCCCAATTGTAAACCTTGCCCTGTTGCACGTACCTATCCCTCTCCATTACTAAAGTGAAAGTCACAGAATTGTGGTCACTATCTCCAAAATGCTCCCCCACTAACAAATCTATCACTTGCCCTGGTTCATTACCAAGTACTAAATCCAATATTGCCCCTCCTCTGGTCGGACAATCTACATACTGTGTTAGAAAAGCTTCCTGGACACACTGCACAAACACCACCCCATCCAAACTATTTGATCTAAAGAGTTTCCACTCAATATTTGGGAAGTTAAAGTCACCCATGACTACTACCCTGTGACTTCTGCACCTTTCCAAAATCTGTTTCCCAATCTGTTCCTCCACATCTCTGCTACTATTGGGGGGCCTATAGAAAACTCCCAACAAGGTGACTGCTCCTTTCCTATTTCTGACTTCAACCCATACTACCTCAATAGGGTGATACTCCTCGAACTGCCTTTCTGCAGCTGTTATACTATCTCTAATTAATAATGCCACCCCCCCCACCTCTTTTACCACCCTCCCTAATCTTATTGAAACATCTATAACCAGGGACCTCCAACAACCATTTCTGCCCCTCTTCTATCCAAGTTTCCGTGATGGCCACCACATCGTAGTCCCAAGTACCGATCCATGCCTTAAGTTCACCCACCTTATTCCTGATGCTTCTTGCGTTGAAGTATACACACTTCAACCCATCTCCGTGCCTGCAAATACTCTCCTTTGTCAGTGTTCCCTTCCCCACTGCCTCATTACACGCTTTGGCGTCCTGAATATCGGCTACCTTAGTTGCTGGACTACAAATCCGGTTCCCATTCCCCTGCCAAATTAGTTTAAACCCTCCCGAAGAGTACTAGCAAACCTCCCTCCCAGGATATTGGTGCCCCTCTGGTTCAGATGCAACCCGTCCTGCTTGTACAGGTCCCACCTTCCCCAGAATGCGCTCCAATTATCCAAATACCTGAAGCCCTCCCTCCTACACCATTCCTGCAGTCACGTGTTCAACTGCACTCTCTCCCTATTCCTAGCCTCACTATCACGTGGCACCGGCAACAAACCAGAGATGACAACTCTGTCTGTCCTGGCTTTCAACTTCCAGCCTAACTCCCTAAACTTCTTTATTACCTCCACACCCCTTTTCCTACCTATGTCGTTGGTACCAATGTGCACCACGACTTCTGGCTGCTCACCCTCCCCCTTAAGGATCCTGAAGACACGATCCGAGACATCCCTGGCCCTGGCACCCGGGAGGCAACATACCTTCCGGGAGTCTCGCTCGCGACCACAGAATCTCCTATCTATTCCCCTAACCATTGAATCTCCTACAACTATTGCTTTTCTATTCGCCCCCCTTCCTTTCTGAGCCCCAGAGCCAGACTCCGTGCCAGAAACCTGACCGCTAGGGCCTTCCCCCGGTAGGTCATCCCCCCCAACAGCATCCAAAACGGTATACTTGTTTTGAAGGGGAACGGCCACGAGGGATCCCTGCACTGTCTGCCTGTTTGTTTTTTTCCCCCTGACTGTAACCCAGCTATTCTTGTCCTGTACCTTGGGTGTGGTTACCTCCCTGTAACTCTTCTCAATCACCCCCTCTGCCTCCCGGATGATCCGAAGTTCATCCAGCTTCAGCTCCAGTTCCCTAACACGGTCTTTGAGGAGCTGAAGTTGGGTGCACTTCCCGCAGGTATAGTCAGTGGGGACACCGGTGGTATCCCTCACCACCCACATCCTACAGGAGGAGCATGTAACTGGCCTAGCCTCCATCCCCTCTTACCTTACAGAATATAGCTGCTGTGTGGACTAACTAGATCTCCGCCCACCGACTCTGCTCCCAGTCAGCTACACTTCCTGTAAACTCCTGGCTCTCTTCGCACTCTTTGCGGAAATGTCGGAAACAAAATGAAAGGAGCACCTTACTCCCTCCTCACCTAACTCCCTCGGTCACCAAACTCTCACTATCGCACTCAAAAAGCACCAAATTCAGCACTCCCTCGGTCACCAAACTCTCACTATCGCACTCAAAAAGCACCAAATTCAGCACTCCCTCGGTCACCAAACTCTCACTATCGCACTCAAAAAGCACCAAATTCAGCACTCAGTGCAAACAAAGTCTGCACTGTAGGGGATCACTTTTATACTGTGAATCTAGCCTCTGAAAACTGGCCTAATCCAATTAACTAATTAACAAGCTCCAGCTGCAAGTGCCTAGAAGTAGAAGCCTGTTTAAAGCTGATTGAAAATTCACCTTCTTCTAAACCAAACAGCAACTTAAGTTAATTAACTAAATAAAAGAAAGACTAAACTTTAGATAAAAATGAAGCCTTATACTCCCTCGGTCACCAAACTCTCACTATCACACTCAAAAAGCACCAAATTCAGCACTCAGTGCAAACAAAAACCAATATCATGGACTCGATCGGTTAAATGGCCATCTCTACCTCTCCTTGTTCCTTTATTTTCTAATTGAAGCAGAGCCCGAGATGTGTTATGGGAGTTGGGAGTACCTATCTATGGAGCTGCTCCATTGCTTTGTCCCACTAATCCGAGTACGGCCTCTGAGAATTTTTAATTCCACGTTGTCTGGAAAGCAAGCACAAAACCACATCCAAGAAGCAGGCTGGGTCAATGAGAAGAAAAATGAGAGAGAGGCACAATGGGGAACAAGGAAAGGAAATTGCCAAATATGTCAATAGGTCATTTACTGAGTTTTGAAAAAATTCATTTACAGGATATGGGCACCACTGGCTAGGCCAGCATTTATTGTCGATGTAGCTGGCCCCTTTAAGGAGATGCGCATCAGAAGGGTCATGTGACCCAATCGGCCTGTGGGGAATGAGCACAAGGATCTCTGTGCTGCCAATGGTGATCCTAGTGCTGAGAATGAAGACGTTTATTATAATGCTCTGTAGGTATTTCATTTTATAATAAACCCATCGTTGTTCGTTAGCTAACTGGCGGTCGGCAATTACCGCATTTACTTCAGTTGCCCATTCCTAGTTGCCTTTGAAGGTGTCAGTGAGCTGCCTTCTTGAACCGCTGCAGTGCCTGAGGTGTAGGTACACCAACCGTGCTGTTAGCGAGGGAATTCCTGGATTTTGACCCAGTGGCAATGATTTATTTCCAAGTCAGGGTGGTGAGTGACTTGGTGGGGACCCTCCAAGTGGTGGAGTTCCCAGGCATCTGCTGCTCTTGTCCTTCTAGATGGAAGTGGCCATGGATTTGGAAGATGCTGCCCAAGGAACCATGGAGAGTTCCTGCAATGCATGTTGTAGATGGTACACACAGCTGATACTGTTCATCGGCGGTGGAGGGGTTGAATGTGGAAGGGGTGACAATCAAACCGGTCTAATTTGTCCTGGATGGTGGGTGAGCCAGATATTGCTATAATTGGAGTCAATAGTCACAACCATTTATTTTGTGGTGCAGAGGTGGTCTTAGAATCCTAGAATGATATTGCACAGAAAGAGGTCATTAAACCCAACATGCCCATGTCAGCTCTTTGAGGGAACTGTCAAATTAGTCTCGCCCTTTTCCCTCTTCAATTATTTACTGAATTTATTTTTTAGCGAATTGCCTATTGAAAGTTAATATTGAATCTGCTTCCATCGCCCTTTCAGACCAAGCATTCCAGATCACAAGAACTCACTATCAAAAAAATGTCCTCCTCATCTCACCTCTGGTTCTTTTGCAAATTAACTTAATTATGTATCCTCTGGTTACAGACCTTGCTGCAACTAGATCCCGTTTACTACTAGCCCTCGACTCGCGAAGTAACAGAAGTTCCAAATACGTATTAGTAAAGGTTAAGAACCCTGCTGATGATAAATCCGACAGTATCCCAAAACCCAGGAGGGTAAATTGGAATACCAGTTCTTTATGGTGTATATTTTCAATTTGGTACACTGAGAAAACTCCAGCCATTGTACACCACTCAAGTACACTGATGGCTACACATACAGTATTACAGGAAATTGCCCGTTGGTTCCAGCTCCTACATTCCCTGAACTCAGATGCCCCTTTGTTCCCAAACAACATCCAACATTATATAATTCTCTGAGCTAAATCCAGTAAATAATTACCACTCACAGGTTATGTGGTCACGTTTGGGAAAACAGCCTGTTTCAGCAAAAAGCAAAATCTGCTGAGGTTAGAGTTTTGATCTTTTAAAAAATAAATTTAGAGTACCCAATTCATTTTTTTCCAATTAAGTGGCAATTTAGCGTGTTCAATCCACCTATCCTGCACATCTTTGGGTTGTGAGGGCAAAACCCACGCAAACACGGGGAGAATGTACAAACTCCACATGAACAGTGACCCAGAGCCGGGATCGAACATGGGACCTCGGCGCCGTGAGGCAGCAGGGAGAGTTTTGATCTTAACCGGCTGCCTGTTTAGCAATAACTTGTTTTGGGGAGACTTTTTTTTTTTTAAACAAAAAATATACTTTATTCATAAAATCTCTAATAAACATTACAGAACATTTCAAATTGTCTTGACTGTACATTTCCATCAAAGTTACACATTCACTTGACTTTCTTCCATTCAATTGGGATGACATTACACCCATATCCCTCTTTACGTTACAATTCTTTCTGAAATATTTACATTGTCATGTTTCTTTTATACATTGGAGTGTTAATGACCCAGACTGAGTGGTTTTACACTGTTACCCGCCCCTCGGTGTGTATTTGCTGGTAAGACCTTACACAGTGGTCTTTCCCCATTGCACCTTGGCGGCAGCTGCCCCAAGCTTGAGTGCGTCCCTCAGCACGTAGTCCTGGACCTTGGAATGTGCCAGTCTGCAACACTCGGTCGAGGACAATTCTTTGCACTGGAAGATCAGCAAATACCACTGCACCTCTCTCCAGACCGGGGAGACTGTTTCTGTAGCTGATAGTAGCTGTGCCTGATTCTGTCTTCCCTTTTTTCCCCCAAGTCATTGTCCTGTGGATATATCATTTTTCCCTTTGATGTTATCCACCCTGTGAAGTCGGCTTTTTGCATATACATGTCAATTTCCCTCTCTCCTTTTGAAGTAACCTTTTCTCAGCTATTATTTTCCTGTCGTTACCTCGGTAAACACTTGCTTTTCTCACTGATGTGCCAATTCACATCTTTCTTCAGACATCTCCCTGTTTTATTTTCTTTTATCTCAGATTTGTTTAAATCTTGATTTTCCTCAGCTCCCAACATACATCTCGACACCACCTGTCTAAGACCTTGACATCCTCCATAAAGTATGGTGCCTAGAATTAGGCACATCCAGCTAGTGTCTAACCAGTGATTTACAAAAAAGAGGTAGTACAAATGCTATACTTGTTATCACGATTGCTCTTTTTTTAAAGCCAAGTATCCTATATTTCTTTTCAAAAGTCATCTCAATTTTCAAATATTTGTATAATAATCTGTATTATTGTCACAAGTAGGCTTACATTAACATTGCAATGAAGTTACTGTGTAAAGCCACCAGTCTATATATTCCGGCGCCTGTTCAGATACACAGAGGGAGAATTCACAATGTCGAAATTACTTAACCACACGTCTTTCGGGACTTATGGGAGGAAACCGGAGCACCCGGAGGAAACCCACGCAGACACAGGGAGAACGTGCAGACTTCACACAGACAGTGACCCAAGTGGGAATCGAACCTGGGCCCCTGGCGCTGTGAAGCAATAGGTGCTAAACTCTGCTACCGTGCCGCCCATGTACCGCCACTCTGATCCTGCACACCTTTAAAATGTACTTTAATACATTCCCAGGTTTGATTCCCCGTTGGGTCACTGTCTGTCTGTTGGTCGATTTCAGCGGGAGCGGTGCGCAAGTGATTTCTGGGAGGTAAGTCTATCCCATAAAAACACTTACCTTCACAGGAGCAGGCCAGTCGATTTCAGCGGGAGCGGTGCGCAAGTGATTTCTGGGAGGTAAGTTTATCCCTTAAAAACACTTACCTTCACAGGAGCAGGCCAGTCGATTTCAGCGGGAGCGGTGCGCAAGTGATTTCTGGGAGTTAAGTTTCTCCTTTAAAAACATTTACCTTCACAGGAGCAGGCCAGTCGATTTCAGCGGGAGCGGAGCGCAAGTGATTTCTGGGAGGTAAGTTTATCCTTTAACAAAAACACTTCTTTTCGGTTTTATTTTTTTCGACCCGCGGACTTCTGGGAAGACCCCCCCCACCAACCAATAAATTCTGGTGGAGAGGAAACCCGAGACACTACACATGTAGTGTCTCCCACCCGCCCTCCTCCTCTAACCTAATAATAAGACCCATTGGTGTGAGGTAAGTGCCATATTATATTATTATTAGCATTATTATATTATTAGCATTGCGCAGGTCAAGGAGACACAGCCTGAGTGAGAGAGATACAGACAGTGAGAATTTGCTAGTTTGGGCAGTAAGGTAACTAGGAAAGGTAAGTGGTTAATCTAATTGTGCTGTTTTTCAGTTAAAAGTGCAGGGTAGTGTCTGATTGGCTGAAGCTGCCCCCACCATAAACTTAAATTAAACTAATTAATTAATTAGTGATGGCTGGTCAGGTGATGTGCTTGAGCTGCTTGATGTGGGAGCTGGCAGATCCCATTGCGAGCTGCAGCGATCACATCTGCAGTAAGTGTTGGCTACTCGAAGAGCTCCGGCTCAGAGTTGATGAGCTGGAGTCTGAGCTTCAAACACTGAGGCACATCCGGGAGGGGGAGACTTACCTGGACACTGTGTTTCAGGAGGCAGTCACACCTGTCAGAGTAAGTAGCTTAAATCCTGCTAGTGGCCAGGGACAGCAGGGTGTGACTGCAAGTCAGGCAGGTAAAGGGAACCAGCAGTCAGGAACTCAGGAGCCTCAGCCCTTGACTCTGTCCAACAGGTATGAGGCACTTGCTCCCTGTGTGGATGGCGAACAGGGTTGCAGGAAGGATGAGTCAGCTGACCAAGGCAGCATGGTTCAGCAGGCCATTCAAGGGGAGGGAGTAAATAGGCAAGTTGTAGTTGTAGGGGATTCTATTATCAGGGGGATAGATAGTATCCTTTGTGAGCAGGATAAAGAGTCCCGCATGGTATGTTGCCTGCCCGGTGCTAGGGTGCGGGACATCTCTGACCGGCTTGAAAGGATACTGGAGAGGGAGGGAGAGGATCCAGTTGTTGTGGTCCATGTCGGTACCAACGACATAGGTAAGTCTAGGAAAGAGGACCTGTTTAGAGATTATAAAGAGCTAGGATTCAAATTAAAAAAACAGGTCCTCAAGGGTCATAATCTCCGGATTACTGCCCGAGCCACGTGCAAATTGGCATAGGGAGGCAAGAATAAGGGAAGTTAACACGTGGCTGAAAGAGTGGTGTGGGAATGAGGGGTTCCTTTTCATGGGGCACTGGCATCAGTTTTGGGACGGGGGGACCTATACCGTTGGGATGGTCTCCACCTGAACCGAGCTGGGACCAGTGTTCTGGCGAAAAGAGTAAAAAGGGTGGTCAATGGGACTTTAAACTAAAGATTGGGGGGAAAGGGAAAGTCAGGGAACCAAGAGGTGAAGTAATCAGTGGGAAACGTAGCTGCTTAGGAATACAAAAAAGCACGAAAAGACAGAACTCAGGAGAGGTTACAATAGTCCCCATCCCACAAAATATGACACAGTGTATGGAAAGGCTCAGTAAACCAAGGTCCACCACACTAAGAAAACAAAAACGGACGGTCAATAGAGAATTAAAGGTGCTATATTTAAATGCACGCAGTGTACGGAACAAGGTAGATGAGCTTGTGGCCCAGATTGTGACTGGCAGGTATGATGTGGTAGGCATCACAGAGACATGGTTGCAGGGGGTTCAGGACTGGCATTTAAACATCCAGGGATTCACAACCTATCGAAAAGACAGAGAGGTGGGCAGAGGGGGCGGGGTTGCCTTGTTAATTAGGAATGAAATTAAATCAATAGCATTAAACAACATGGGGTCGGATGATGTGGAGTCTGTGTGGGTAGAGTTGAGGAACCACAAAGGCAAAAAAAACATAATGGGAGTTATGTACAGGTCTCCTAACAGTGGTCAGGACCAGGGGCACAAAATGCACCACGAAATAGAAAGTGCATGTCAGAAAGGCAAGGTCACAGTGATCATGGGGGACTTTAATATGCAGGTGGACTGGGTAAATAATACTGCCAGTGGACCCAAGGAAAGGGAATTCATCGAATGTTTACAGGAGGGCTTTTTGGAACAGCTGGTGATGGAGCCCACGAGGGAACAGGCCATTCTGGACTTAGTGTTATGTAATGAGCCAGACTTGATTAAAGATCTTAAAGTAAGGGAACACTTAGGAGGCAGTGATCATAATATGGTCGAATTCAATCTTCAATTTGAAAGAAAGAAGGTAGAATCAGATGTAAAGGTGTTACAGTTAAATAAAGGTAACTACAGGGGCATGAGGGAGGAACTGACGAAAATCGACTGGGAGCAGACCCTAGTGGGAAAGACAGTAGAACAGTAATGGCAGGAGTTTCTGGGAGTAATTGAGGACACAGTACAGAGGTTCATCCCAAAGAAAAGAAAGGTTATCAGAGGGGGGATTAGGCAGCCATGGCTGACAAAGGAAGTTAGGGAATGCATCAAAGCAAAAGAGAAAGCCTATAATGTGGCAAAGAGTAGTGGGAAGTCAGAAGATTGGGAAGGCTACAAAAACAAACAGGATAACAAAGAGAGAGATAAGGAAAGAGAGGATCAAATTTGAAGGTAGGCTAGCCAGTAACATTAGGAATGATAGTAAAAGTTTCTTTAAATACATTAAAAACAAACGGGAGGCAAAAGTTGACATTGGGCCGCTCCAAAATGACGCTGGTAATTTTGTGATGGGAGACAAGGAAATAGCTGAGGAACTGAATAAGTACTTTGCGTCAGTCTTCACAGTAGAAGACATGAGTAATATCCCAACAATTGCACCCGGAAGTCCAATTCCGGAGAGTCAGGGGACAGAGTTGAATATGGTAGCCATCACAAAGGAGAAAGTGCTAGAGAAACTAAGAGGTCTAAAAATTGACAAATCTCCGGGCCCAGATGGGCTACATCCTAGAGTTCTAAAGGAGATAGCTGAAGAAATAGTGGAGGCGTTGGTGATGATGTTTCAACAGTCACTGGAGTCAGGGAAAGTACCAGAGGATTGGAAAATCGCTGTTGTAACCCCCCTGTTCAAGAAGGGAACAAGGAAAAAGATGGAAAATTATAGGCCAATTAAGCCTAACCTCGGTTGTTGGCAAGATTCTAGAATCCATTGTTAAGGATGAGATTTCTAAATTCTTGGAAGTGCAGGGTCGGATTAGGACAAGTCAGCATGGATTTAATAAGGGGAGGTCGTGCCTGACAAACCTGTTGGAGTTCTTTGAAGAGATAAAAAATAGGTTAGCCCAAGGAGAGCCAATGGATGTTATCTATCTTGACTTCCATAAGGCCTTTGATAAGGTGCCTCACGGGAGACTGCTGAGTAAAATAAGGGCCCATGGTATTCGAGGCAAGGTACTAACATGGATTGACGATTGGCTGTCAGGCCGAAGGCAGAGAGTTGGGCTAAAAGGTTCTTTTTCGGAATGGCAACCGGTGACGAGTGGTGTCCCGCAGGGTTCAGTGTTGGGGCCACAGCTGTTCTCTTTATATATTAACGATCTAGATGACGGGACTGAGGGCATTCTGGCTAAGTTTGCCGATGATACAAAGATAGGTGGAGGGGCAGGTAGTATGGAGGAGGTGGGGAGGCTTCAGAAAGATTTAGACAGTTTAGGAGAGTGGTCCAAGAAATGGCTGATGAAATTCAACGTGGGTAAGTGCGAGGTCTTGCACTTTGGAAAAAAGAATAGAGGCATGGACTATTTTCTAAACGGTGACAAAATTCATAATGCTGAAGTGCAAAGGGACTTGGGAGTCCTAGTCCAGGATTCTCTAAAGGTAAACTTGCAGGTTGAGTCCGTAATTAAGAAAGCAAATGCAATGTTGTCATTTATCTCAAGAGGCTTGGAATATAAAAGCAGGGATGTACTTCTGAAGCTTTATAAAGCATTAGTTAGGCCCCATTTAGAATACTGTGAGCAATTTTGGGCCCCACACTTCGGGAAGGACATACTGGCACTGGAGCGGGTCCAGCGGAGATTCACACGGATGATCCCAGGAATGGTAGGCCTAACATACGATGAACGTCTGAGGATCCTGGGATTATATTCATTGGAGTTTAGGAAGTTGAGGGGAGATCTAATAGAAACTTACAAGATAATGAATGGTTTAGATAGGGTGGATGTAGGGAAGTTGTTTCCATTAGCAGGGGAGACTAGGACCCGGGGGCACAGCCTTAGAATAAAAGGGAGTCACTTTTAGAACAGAGATGAGGAGAACTGTACACAGTACTCCAGACATGGTCTCACTGGTGCCCTGTACAACTGAAGCATAACCCGAGTTGTAATCAATTCCCTCACAAATGATAACATTCTATTATTTGCTTTCCTAATTGTTTGACTGATCTGTATCTCAAATACAAATGCAACTTTGCTCCATGTTCTTGATACCATCACCCAACAAAACTTGATCGTAGTCTTGAAAGTACCAATTGTCGCCCCTCTCCCGCTGCCACGTTCCTGGTGAAGCTAAGGCCGAGAGTCCAGGCCCAGAGTCAGCGCCCCGCCAGGCCCCCGCCCGCCCCGCTCCCCCTGCCAGCCCAGCTCCCCGACCGGCATGTGGCCTCTCCGCCTGGCCTGGGCCGCCGACATTCCGGTGGAGGATGAGGTGTTGGTGCTGAAGAAGGACAACTTCGAGGAGACGCTTGAGAAATACCAGCACCTCTTGGTGGAGTTCTATGCTCCCTGGTGTGGACACTGCAAGGCACTTGCCCCTGAATATGCCAAAGCTGCCGCAAAGCTGAAAGGCAGCGGCTCTCAGATCAGACTTGCGAAAGTAGATGCCACTGAGGAATCTGACCTTATGCAGATGTTCGCAGTACGAGGATACCCAACATTACTTTTTTTTTAAAATGGCGATAAGAACAGCCCGAAGGATTATTCAGCTGGAAGGCAGCATGAAGATATTGTGAACTGGCTGAATAAACACATGGGACCCGCAGCAGACACCATCACTGAAGCAGATGCTGCTGAGAAACTCGTCGAGTCCTCTGAAGTGGTTATCATCGGGTTTTTCAAGGATGTGGAAGGGAGCGATGCCAAAATATACCTGCAGGCTGCAGAGGCCTTTGATGAGGTGCCTTTTGGAATCACTTCACAAGCAGATCTCTTTACCAAGTATGACGTGAAGGACGGAGTTGTCCTTTTCAAGAAGTTTGATGAAGGTCGCAACACCTATGATGGAGACATTACAAAAGGAGAATATAATTGAATTTATTAAGAGCAACCAGCTCCCTCGTTATCGAATTCACACAGCAGTCTGCTCCAAAGATCTTTGGTGGCGAAATCAAGACCCACATGCTGATGTTCATCCCCAAGAGCTCAACGACCTTTGAGAACAATTTGACCAACTTCAAGAAAGCAGCAGGGAGCTTCAAGGGCAAAATCCTGTTCATCTACATTGACAGTGAAGTGGAGGAAACCAGAGAGTTCTGGAGATTTTTGGTTTGAAGAAAGAGGAATGCCCAGCCATTCATCTAATCACCCTTGAGGAGGAGATGACCAAGTACAAGCCAGAGAGTGAGGACATCACTGTGGAGAATGTCAAAGTATTCTGCAACCAGCTTCTTAGAAGGGAAGTTAAAGCCTCACCTCATGAGTCAAGATGTTCCTGAAGACTGGGACAAGAGCGCAGTCAAAGTGCTTGTTGGCAAAAACTTTGAGGAAGTTGCCTTTGATGAAACAAAGGACGTTTTTATTGAATTCTATGCTCCATGGTGTGGTCACTGCAAACAGCTTGCTCTTATCTGAGAATCTCTGGGAGAAAAGTACAAAGATAATGATAAAATAGTGATTGGGAAGATGGATGCCACGGCAAATGAAATAGAGTCTGTGAAGATCCACAGTTTCCCCACTCTCAAGTACTTCCCTGCCAGCACTGAGCGATCGATTATAGATTTCAATGGCGCGAGGACACTGGAGTCTTTTGTCAAATTCCTGGAGAGTGGAGGAAAGGATGGAGGCGCTGTTGATGAGAACCTTGAAGATGCCGAAGATACTGATGAGGAAGGGGAGGATGTGGAGTTGGATGATGAAGAAGAAACTGATCATCATAAAGATGAATTGTAAAAAGAAATTGCAGCCAAAAACACTACACTTGTACAATTCAAAATGCAGTAAACGTGAAATATTTAACATCAAGTCTTGAGTTGATAAAAATCAGGGAATATCCAAACAATTCCGTGCATACTGTGCGACTGCCATCAATTCATTTATTAGGGATCTTCAGCCTTAATCGTTCAAGCAGCAAACTGATATCTAAATTTGGGAACTTTCTTGTTTCTTGTTACTGATTCATGTAACGTACTTTTGTACAGGGTTTTTAAACTTGTTTGTATTAGCATTACGTATTTGGTGATGGAAGGTTATCTCACACTATGTGTCTGAGTGCCTCGATGGAGATGAGGGCGGACTAGGGGCCACTGATGGGGAGAAGGTCAAACCTGTGGGCCATTGAAATCCTTCAACCACAGTATTGTTAAAAGGAAAGAGGCTTCTAGTTTAACATTTCAGAGACTCTCTCCTGTTTCAAAGTGAACTTGTCTGATTGTTGAATCTGGACCCAAGGTGATTAACTTTTATTTTCTTCTTTTTTTGTTAATGTGTTTTTGGTTAAAGGGGTGGATGGGGGAATGCAACAGATGAAGGTTGGGGATGATGAAGCTTCTTAAGTGAACTGTGCAATTCTTGAAGCATTCCAACCTGTTTAAACAGTGTTTAAACAGTGGCAGAGATTTGGTGGTCAAGATGAAATTAAAGAAAAATTAAACTTTTTTTTTCTCCCAAAAAAGAAAGTACCAATTGTCATAGTAGTTGTAGCCGTTAGGGGGATTTTCATTACCTGCTGTGAAGAACCTCCTCCTAATTTCACTCTATAATAAATGGCCGAGTCTTATTGTAAGATTATGCCCCTTCACACTGGATTTCCTCACAATAGGAAATAGTTTCTCAGCATCTTTCACCATTGCATGAGATAATTCACTTACTATGATAATGATGAGCGGTGATCCACCTCTGGTTGTCCAACCACCTCCCAACCCACTCCCGCCGCCATGCAGTTCATCTCTGTTCAGTTCCTTTCTTTAAACAGCAAACAAGCATTCTACCACCAACTCCATTTTGATACAAATGTTTTCATGTAAGACACCTTGTGCTGGATTCTCCGCAGCCCCGTGGCGAAATCACGGGCAGCGCCGGAAAATCTAGTTTCACGCCGTAATCAGGCCCGGCGCCGGTTCGGCACTTCTCCGGGCACCGAAAATCGGCGTTGCCATGGAGTACGCCGCGCCGCCAGGGGACCATTGCCAGAGGCCCACCCAACAATCCTCTGCTCCCGACCGGCTAAGTTTCTGACGGAATGGAACTAACCACCTATTGCCGGTCGGGTTGCTGGCATGGCGGCTGTGGACTCAGCCTGCAGCCGCCCTGGTCGGGGAAGGGCGAATTGGAGACCTGGGGGGGGGGGGGGCTTTATCGGCGGCCGGCAATTAAATGTGCGGGGTTTGATGCTCGGCTGATCGGGGGTTTATTTTTTCTGGCTCTGCGGTTCGAGTCTGCCATGGAGCACGGCACGGCCGCTGGAGGTCGCCACCGTGCACATGCGTGGCCTCTGACCCGGAAGTGCACACTCCGGGTACCTGCTAGCCCCCTGTAGGGCTATGAATTCATCTGACTTTTTTCAAAGAATTTTGGGAGTAAAACTCTGCCGCTTTTACGCCGGCGTGGGGGTCATAGTCTCATTTTGGGAGAATCGAGCCCCTTGTGTCTCACTCTTTGGGTGGATTCCTACCAAATGTTTTCAAAGTGTCAGGCTCAGCCTGAAATCTGGCCTTGTAACTCTCAGTTGCACAGACCAGTTTTCACTCCAGATCTCGAGCCTCTAAGAAAGAAAAAGAATGGGTGGGGTTTACGCTGTCACTCGGGGGGGGGGGGGGGGGCAGGGAGAAGAAAGAGAGTGGAGTTCCTGTCCTGTAATCCCAGCTCCTGTCGTGAGTGACTACAGTGGGTGCGACTGAGATTCAACCCCAATCCAAAGAGAAAATGCTGGAAAATCTCAGCATGTCTGGCAGCATCTGATGATCCAGATGACTTTATTCACCTGGAGGGTCATCTGGACTCGAAACGTTAGCTCTTTTTCTCTCCCGACAGATGCTGCCAGACCCGCTGAGATTTTCCAGCATTTTCTCTTTGGTTTCAGATTTCAGCATCCGCAGTAATTTGCTGTTATTCAAACTCAATCCATTGGATTAGCCCATGGTTATGCTTGGGCAAAGTATTGCCATGTTGCCTTCTGCAGAATGGCTGACCAGGAAACACTGTTGCTAGGTACCGTCTGCCATCAAGTATGCTGGAAGGATTTACAGGCTGATAAACAACCGGTTTCGCCTCCTTATGAATGCACATTCCATGGTTATCAAATCCTGACGTGAGATTCAAACCCAGAGCTTTGGGGCCCAAGACAGAAATGCAACTACGGCAAGGGTACAAGACACCCTTGCCAGCGAACCACAAAGATGAATAAATTGGACTAGGACAGCACAGTAGCATTGTGGTTAGCACAATTGCTTCACAGCTCCAGGGTCCCAGGTTCGATTCCCGGCTTGAGTCACTGTCTGTGCGGAGTATGCACATTCTCCCCGTGTGTGTATGGGTTTCCTGCGGGTGCTCCGGTTTCCTCCCACAGTCCAAAGATGTGCAGGTTAGGAGGATTGGCCATGCTAAATTGCCCTTAGTGTCTAAAATTGCCCTTGGTGTCCAAGATTGCCCTGGGGATTACTGGGTTACTGGGGGATGGGGTGGAGGTGTGAGCTTGGTAGGGTGCTCTTTCCAAGAGCCGGTGCAGACTCGATGGGCTAAATGGCCTCCTTATGCACTGTAAATTCTATGTATCGAGTGCATGTCGCCCATGAGCGGGTACCAGCAGAGAGTTAACCTCAAAAGGGATGGGGTGAATGGCAGGACATTTGAATCAGCAATTACCGATCAGAAGATTTGAGCTTTCGCACCTTCCTCTGTGCTTTTCGTAACATTTTGGATCAGGTTTATGGACTGCATTTTCACAAAGTGCCTCTTTTTTCCCCAAATAAAACTCTTACCCTTAAAAAGGTATTCTTTCTTGTAGAAGGCGAGCCATTCTTGAAGCGATAGCATTTCAGAGGGGGAAAGCCCCGATACATCATCCACGAGACCATTCTCTGTGAAATCACCACTTACAAAGGCTCGACACGCATCTCGACCTGCATTTAACAACAGAACAAGTTCACTTCTGAGAGCACTGGGCTGTTAATTAACTGTGTACTGATTAACTGCAGCAGTGTGAAGCATTATCTACCTGTATACCTGGACGCATATCAATAGCACAATAAACTGGCACATTATTTCTTAACTCAAAATTATATTTTTAACTCCTTGAAACAAACGCTGCCAGCAAACTCATTTTGGGCATTTTACAGCTGGAATTGACATTTCCAAGTAACAGAGCTCAGCTATACAATTGCTAATGAAGTCACAATAGGACCATATAAAGTTCCAGGGTTCTGACAAGTGGTTCATCTCATCTCATCTCTAGGATTGACTTTTCCCAGTCCACTCATTATTAGGATCTTAATTATTTACATTTATACAATATCTTTCATGAAGTAAGTAATATTCCAAAATGCTTTGCAAATCTGAAATCCGACATGGAGTAGCGGCACAGTTAGAGTGGGTGGCAAAACAGTCAAAGATTTAAGAACCATAGAAGAAACCTTGATAAAAATGAAGGGGAGAGAAGAAAACCATCCGACCCATTCAATCTTTCCGGAGAGCTGTAACCTCTCAGCTCTGGTATTCTCGCAAATGTGGGGGGCATTGGGGAAGATGTTGACCTTGCGGTATTGTCGCTGGTCTACTAGACCAGTGGGTCGGTTTAGCTCCGTTGGCTGGACTGCTGGTTTGTGATGGCAGGGCAGCACGGTAGCACAGTGGTTAGCACAGTTGCTTCACAGCTCCAGGATGCCAGGTTCGATTCCCGGCTGGGTCACTGTCTGTGCAGAGTATGCATGTTCTTCCAGTGTCTGCGTGGGTTTCCTCCGGGTGCTCCGGTTTCCTCCCACAGTCCAAAGATGTGTGGGTTAGGTGGATTGGCCTTGCTAAATTGCCCTTAGTGTCCAAAACATGGTAAGTGGGGGTTACTGGGTTACAGGGATAGGGTGGATACGTGGGCTTCAGTAGGGTGCTCTTTGTAAGGGCCGGTGCAGACTCAATGGGCTGAATGGCCTCCTTCTGCACTGTTAATTCTATGATTCTATGATGCAGAGTGAAGCCAGCAGCGTGGGTTCAATTCCCATACCCACTGAAGTTATTCATGAGGGCCTAGCCTTCTCAACCTCATTTCTCGCCTGAAGTGACCCTCGCCACAGTCAGCTCTCTCTCAAAGGGGAAAGCAGCCTGTGGGACTGTGGCAACATTTATTTTAATCCAGCTGCCCAGACTAATGCTTGGGGGACATGAGTTCAAATCCCATCCCCGGCAGCTGGTGGAATTTAAATTCAAGTAATAAATCTGGAATATAAAAGTTAGTCTCAGCAATGGTGACCATGGCAACTGTAATTGTTGTAAATACCCATCTGACTCACTGATGCTCTTCAGGGAAGGAAATCGGCTTTCCTTACCTGGTCTGGTCTATATGTGACTCCAGACCCACTGCAATGTGGTTGACTCTTAAACTGCCCTCTGAAACGGTGTGGCAAGCCACTAGGTTCAGGGGCATTTGGGGATAGGTGATAAATGTAGGTGAAAGAATAATTTTTTTTATTTTTTTTTGCGTGCTCTCCAGTGCTTTTCATAATATAGAGAACAGAACTGTTCATGGTGCTCCAAATTTCTGGAAAAGTAACCTCTGCTTTTCAATTTGATTCCTCCCGCGTTGTTTTATTTGTGTCCTTATTGACTGTGTCACTACTTTTACTGATTTGGGTATCTGCACCCCCAGACTGCTCAGCTCCTCTATCGCACTTAACACCATGAAAAGTAATGAAGTATGTTAATAAAGACTGTAAATACAGGGTAGGCATATTGAGGGTTTTGTTTCCTATTGTGGGAAGAAAAGAATTATGGGCCATAATACAAAATAGTCACTCATAAACCGATTGGAACTTCAGGACAAACTTCTTGATCAAGAAGGTGGAACTTTCGACATAGATCGGAGTATTTCCGACTATATAGGGGAACAAGACAGGGATGCCCGCTGTCTCCATTGTTGTTCGCGTTGGCAATTGAACCTCTGGCCATGGCGTTGAGAGACTCCAGGAAATGGAGAGGGGTGATTAGAGGGGGAGAAGAACACCGAGTCTCGTTATATGCGGATGACCTATTGTTATACGTGTCGGACCCAGCGGGGGGAATGATAGAGGTTATGCGAATTTTGAGGGGGTTCGGGGATTTCTCGGGGTATAGGCTAAACATGGGGAAGAGTGAATTATTTGTGATACATCCAGGGGACCAGAGTAGAGAGATAGAAGGCTTGCCTCTAAGGAAAGTGGAAAGAAACTTCCGATACCTGGGGATTCAGATCGCTAGGAGCTGGGGAACCTTGCACAGACTTAATCTGACACGGTTGGTAGAACAAATGGAGGAGGACTTCAAGAGGTGGGACATGCAGCCTCTGTCGCTGGCGGGCAGGGTGCAAGCAATTAAGATGATGGTCCTCCCGAGGTTCTTATTTGTATTTCAATGTCTCCCTATACTAATCACTAAGACCTTTTTTAATAAAATAGACAGGAGCATCACGAGCTTCGTGTGGGCAGGGAAAGTTCCGAGAGTAAGGAGGGGGTTCCTTCAGCGTAGTAGGGACA
Source organism: Scyliorhinus torazame (assembly GCF_047496885.1). Classification (NCBI taxonomy): domain Eukaryota; kingdom Metazoa; phylum Chordata; class Chondrichthyes; order Carcharhiniformes; family Scyliorhinidae; genus Scyliorhinus; species Scyliorhinus torazame. The sequence goes on along the minus strand of NC_092718.1, from coordinate 148,712,581 downwards.
GAGGAGGATTGGCACTACCGAACTTGGGCGATTACTATTGGGCCGCCAATGTGGCAATGATACGTAAATGGATGATGGAGGGTGAGGGAGCGGCGTGGGAAAGACTGGAGAGAAAGTCCTGTAAAGGGACGAGTTTAGAGGCGCTGGTGACGGCGCCGCTACCGATCTCACCTAAAAAGTTTACCACGAACCCGGTGGTGGCGGCAACATTGAATATCTGGGGACAGTGGAGGCGACAGAGAGGGGTGCGGGGAGCCCTGGTGGGGTCCCCAATCAGGAACAACCATAGGTTCGCCCCAGGAAGAATGGATGGAGGATTTCAGAGCTGGTTCCAGTTGGGAATTAGGAGGGTGGGAGATTTATTTATAGATGGGACTTTTGCGAGCTTGGGAGCATTGGAGGAAAAGTATAAGTTGCCCCGGGGAAATTTCTTGAGATATATGCAGGTGAGGGCATTTACTAGACAACAGGTGAGGGAATTTCTATTGCTCCCGACACAGGGGATACAGGACAGGGTGCTTTCAGGGGTGTGGGTCGGAGAGGGCAAGGTGTCAGAGATTTACCGAGAGATGAGGGAAGAGGGGGAGGAGTCGGTGGGCGAACTAAAAGGAAAGTGGGAAGAAGAACTAGGGGAGGAGATAGAGGAGGGTATGTGGGCTGATGCCCTAAGCAGGGTAAATTCCTCTTCCTCATGCGCCAGGCTTAGCCTGATTCAATTTAAGGTGCTACATAGAGCACACATAACGGGAGCAAGATTGAGCAGGTTCTTTGGAGTGGAGGACAAATGTGGGAGGTGTGGCGGGAGCCCGGCAAACCACGCACATATGTTTTGGGCATGCCCGGCACTGGAAGGGTATTGGAAGGGAGTGACGGGAGTGATTTCGCGGGTGGTGAAGGCCCGGGTCAAACCAGGCTGGGGGTTAGCTCTATTTGGAGTTGCGGAAGAGCCGGGAGTGCAGGAGGCGAAAGAGGCCGACGTTGTGGCCTTTGCGTCCCTAGTAGCCCGGCGCAGGATCCTACTCATGTGGAAGGAGGCGAAACCCCCCGGACTGGAGGCCTGGGTAAATGATATGGCGGGGTTCATTAAACTGGAGCAGATAAAGTTTGCCCTGAGGGGATCGGCTCAAGGGTTCACCAGGCGGTGGCAGCCATTTCTCGACTACCTAGGGGAACGTTAGAGGGAAGACAGATGACCAGCAGCAGCAACCCAGGGGAAGGGGGGGGGGGGGGGGGGGGAGGGGGGGGGGGGTTTAGTTTAGGTCAAAGATAAAGGGGTTTTGTTACTTGTGTATTGTTTAAAATTTCTGTATTGTTATTGTTGCGTTTGCTTTGTAAGAGGGGAAAAATTGTTGTTTGGGAAAAAATTTTCAATAAAACATTTATAAAAAAAAAAAAGAAGGTGGAACTTGCTACAATGTGGGGTCATCCAATCTCAGAGGGATTGAAGAGGGGTCTGGATAAACTCAAAGGAGAAAAGTACAGAGGGATATTCTGATTGGGTTAAGAGAACAGGGATGGGAGGAGGCTCATCGTGAACATAAAGACTAACATGGAATAGTTGGACCGAATGGTCTGTTTCAGATCTGATGAAGAGTCACATTAGCCTGAAAGGTTAACTGTTTCTCTCCACCCCCACCCCTATTGCCAGCATCTGCAGTATTTTCCCTGTTGTTATCCTGTGTTAACTGAAAACGTCAGCGGCACACCTTGTTTAATTGAACCGTCATTGATCAAAGGAGAAACCAATTTACAGCTATATTTATTTTATAGAAGCACAATCAATAAAGAAATTCAAATATAAAAGTTGATTTCAACAAAACTAAAAGGAAATTTATAATCTAAATCATGGTGTTATTGTCAGTATCTATTGGACCCTCAATTCCCTGTATTGCCACATCCTAGCCCAGGCAACATTGTGGTAAATCTCCTCTGCACCCTTTCCAGTGCTGTCACACCCCTCCTATAATGTGGATTCCAGAACTGCACATAATACTCCAGCTGTGGCCTAACCAAGAATTTATACAGTTCAAGCTTAACCCCCTTCAAACAAATACCAGCTTTCTTAAAAAATTATTAAAATACTCCTTATTTTCATGTTGAGTGCAAGTTACAGTTTAGATGAGGTAGTCCGTGAGCACTAATCTATTTGAATGGTCCTTCAACCAAAAACGTTTGAGAATTCCTGCTCTGGGGCGAAATTCTCCCCCAACGGCGGGATGCCCGCCGACTGGCGCCAAAGCTGGCGCAAATCAGACGGGCATCGCGCCGGCAAAAAGGTGCGGAAGTCTCCGCATCTTTGGCGGCCTAGCCCCAACATTGAGGGGCTAGGCCGACGCCGGAGGGATTTCTGCCCCGCCAGCTGGCGGAAATGGCGTTTGTTGCCCCGCCAGCTGGCGCGGAAATGCGGCGCATGCGCGGGAGCGTCAGCGGCCGCTGTCAGTTTCCCCGCGCATGCGCGGGAGCGTCAGCGGCCGCTGAAAGTTTCCCGCGCATGCGCAGTGGGGAGAGTCTCTTCCGCCTCCGCCATGGTGGAGGCCGTAGCGGAGGCGGAAGGGAAAGAGTGCCCCCACGGCACAGGCCCGCCCGCGGATCGGTGGGCCCCGATCGCGGGCCAGGCCACCGTGGGGGCACCCCCCGGGGTCAGATCGCCCCGCGCCCCCCCCCAGGACCCCGGAGCCCGCCCACGCTGCCTGGTCCCGCCGGTAAATACCAGCTTTGATTTACGTCGGCGGGACAGGCAATTCCTGGGCGGGACTTCGGCCCATCCGGGCCGGAGAATCCAGCGGGGGGTCCCGCCAACCGGCGCGGCTGGATTCCCGCCCCCGCCCAATCTCCGGGAGCGGAGACTTCGGCGGGGGCGGGGGCGGGATTCACGGCGGCCAACGGCCATTCTCCGACCCGGCGGGGGGTCGGAGAATGACGCCCAAGGTGTCCCCCAAGAATCAATCTTTTTTTCTCTCCCTGCACCTATGGACACATCAGGCAGGTGAAGAACATGCTTATGGCTGTTTCCATAGCTATTTTCCCCATGGAACACGTTGCCAGCCTATTGTGGGGGCCATAGCTGTGAGGCACCACTCTGCATCAAACTCTCTCCTAATCTTACCCCTATAGAGGTGCATTGGAAGGATTTGCAAAATGATAATCGACCTGTTTGGCCGCATATATGAACATATTTTCAGTGGCCAATAAATCCTGGAGTGTGGGACTCAAAACCAGAGCTTGCGGCTCAGATCTGGGACACAACCCACTGCATGGAAAACCTCCCATCAATCTTTGTCGCCCTGCCTGCCCATTTTTCATTTTTATGCTAAGTCTCAACAACATCATCCAAAAAGACCCCACATTGGGTGGGATTCTCCATCCCGCCAGACCCGTTTTCTGGCGGGGCGCGGATCCTCCGTCCCTGCATCCAGCAAATGGGGTTTTCCATTGTGGCCACCCCCACGCCGTCGGGAAATCCGCGGGTGCGCTGCCGGCGAAGCGGAGATTTTGGGTGTGTGTGATAACGTCCAGCCCAACCCCATCACCTTGTCTCTCGACTTGTCACGGTCTCTCAAATATTAAACTGTTTGTCCAATTAAGTATCGGTAAGGCTGGAGCATTGTCTTGGGTCCCTACAACAAACTGCATTCACTGGCCGCCTATTCCATCCCTCTACCCTGGCAAGAGGCTGGGGGGGTCGTGCTGGAAAATTAAAGTTGGTGCAGTGTCTCCTTGGTAGCTCTGGAATGTCACTTTAATAACCAGTCCATGTTAAAGTACCCAGAGACAGACTGGTACACACGGCTCCACCACCGATGAACAGTGGCAGCCGTGTGTACCATCTACAAGATGCACTGCAGGAACTCACCAAGGTTCCTTAGACAACACCTTCCAAACCCACGATCATTACCATCAAGAAGGACAAGAGCAGCAGATACCTGGGAACCCCACCACCTGGAGGTTCCCCTCCAAGTCACTCAGCATCCTGACAGTTCCTTCACTGTCACTGGGTCAAAATCCTGGAACTCCCTCCCTAACAGCACAATGGGTGTATCTACGCCTCAGGGACTGCAGCGGTTCAAATAGGCAGCTCACCACCACTTTCTGAAAGGCATCTAGGGATGGGCAATAAATGCCGGCCCTAACCAGCGACGCCCACATCCCATAAATTAATGATTTTTAAAAACAAAAGTCTGGCAAATATGAACATCAACCTGTGGGGAATGGCCAGCTACAGAATGTGAGACAAGATGATTCGGAGTGAATTAAGTACCTTCCTCTGGACAGGAGTCTGGGGAAGGGATGGGTCATTAAACAAGCGGAGAATCCAATGATGTGCAGACAGGGTTAGTGTTTTTAATCCGGAATACTGCAGCATGAGCCTCAAGCGGGGACACGGGTGGGATCTTGCTGTGTAACTCTACTATACCTGCAAAGAAGCTGTAGGAGCCTCCAGGTCCGTAATGTTTCTTCCCTTTGCTCACATCAAACACCTGGCCCAGGACAGCCAGGTACAGACCCTCACTGCCCTTCTCACCAGTGTAGCGGCTCAGTTCGGATTTGGTGAAGAGCCGGGAGGGCGTGGACCTCGCACCGAGCGGAGAACCCGCCGCACCCTCGAACCAGCCCGCAAAGCAGCGGTTCAACAGACTCCATACATCGAGGGGCAGCAGCAGAGCCACTGACACGCACAGGAGGCACAGCAACAGCGGCTGGAGCATCGCCGCAGCTCCGGGAGCCCGCCTCCAGGAGCCCAAACCCCGCCTCCCGGAGCACAAACCCCGCCTCCCGGAGCCCAGATCCCGCAACTCGCCTCCCTGATCCCAGACTCCGCAGCCCGCCTCCCGGAGCCGCCGCGCACTCAGCTCCGAGACTGAATTTCCGGGTTCCCTTGTTGCTGTGACTCCCAGCGATAGAGCCGGGAACACGCCTCCTCTTCAAGCGACAGAGCCGGGAACACGCCTCCTCTTAAAGCGACAGAGCCGGGAACACACATTCTCTTAAAGCGTCAGAGCCGGGAACACACCTCCGCTTAATGCGACAGAGCCGGGAACACACCTCCGCTTAATGCGACAGAACCGGGAACACACCTCCTCTTAATGCCACAGAACCGGGAACACACCTCTTAAAGCGACAGAGCCGGGAACACACCTCTTAAAGCGACAGAGCCGGGAACACACCTCCTCTTAAAGCGACAGAGCCGGGAACACACCTCCTCTTAAAGCACAGAGCCGGGAACACACCTCCTCTTAAAGCGACAGAGCCGGGGACACACCTCCTCTTAAAGCGACATTGCCGGGAACACACCTCCTCTTAAAGCGACAGAGCCGGGAACACACCTCTTAAAGGGACAGAGCCGGGAACACACCTCCTCTTAAAGCGACAGGGTCAGGGACACACCTCCTCTTAAAGCGACAGAGCCAGGGACACACCTCCTCTTAAAGCGACATTGCCAGGAACACACCTCCTCTTAAAGCGACAGAGCTGGGAACACACCTCTTAAAGCGACAGAGCCGGGAACACACCTCCTCTTAAAGCGACAGAGCCGGGAACACACCTCCTCTTAATGCGACAGAACCGGGAACACACCTCCTCTTAAAGGGACAGAGCCGGGAACACACCTCTTAAAGCGACAGAGCCGGGAACACACCTCTTAAAGCGACAGAGCCGGGAACACACCTCCTCTTAAAGGGACAGAGCCGGGAACACACCTCCTCTTAATGCGACAGAACCGGGAACACACTTCCTCTTAAAGGGACAGAGCTGGGAACACACCTCCTCTTAAAGCGACAGAGCCAGGAACACACCTCTTAAAGTGACTGAGCCGGGAACACACTTTCTTGTAAAGTGACAGAGCCGAGTGGGCAGCACGATCTGCAGGGTAGGTGGATTGGCCACGCTAAATTGCCCCTTTAATTGGAAAATTTAATTGGGTACTCTGAATTAAAAACATTTTTTTAAAAAACAATTGACAGCCGGGACAAAGTGACAGAGTCGGTAACACAGCCTCCTCTTTAAGTGACACAGCCGGGAACACAGCCTCCTCTTAAAGTGACAGAGCTAGAAACACACCTCCAGTTAAAGTGACAGCCGGAAGCACAGCCTCCTCTTAAAGTGACAGAGCCAGAAAAGCACCTCCACTTAAAGTGACAGAACCGGAAGCACAGTTGCCTCTTAAAGTGACATAAGAACATAAGAACTAGGAACAGGCGTAGGCCATCTGGCCCGTCGAGCCTGCTCCGCCATTCAATGAGATCATGGCTGATCTTTGTGGACTCAGCTCCACTCTCCGGCCCGTACACCATATCCCCGAATCCCTTTATTCTTTAGAAAGGTATCAATCTTTTTCTTAAAAAAGTTTAAAGAAGGAGCCTCAACTGCTTCACTGGGCAAGGAATTCCAGAGATTCACAACCCTTTGGGTGAAGAAGTTCCTCCTAAACTCGGTCCTAAATGTACTTCCCCTTATTTTGAGGCTATGCCCCCTAGTTCTGCTTTCCCCGACCAGTGGAAACAACCTGCCCGCATCTATCCTATCTATTCCCTTCATAATTTTATATGCTTCAATAAGATCCCCCCGCATCCTTCTGAACTCCAATGAGTACAGTCCCAGTCTACTCAACCTCTCGTCATAATCTAATCCCCTCAACTCTGGGATCAACCTAGTGAATCTCCTCTGCACTCCCTCCAGTGCCAATATGTCCTTTCTCAGGTAAGGAGACCAAAACTGAACACAATACTCCAGATGTGGCCTCACCAACACCTTATACAATTGCAGCATAACCTCCCTAGTCTTGAACTCCATCCCTCTAGCAATGAAATACAAAACTCGATTAGCCTTCTTAATCACCTGTTGCACCTGCACACCAACGTTTTGCGACTCGTGCACCAGCACACCCAGGTCCCTCTGCACAGCAGCATGTTTTAACATCTTACTGTTTAAATAATAATCCATTCTGCTGTTATTCCTCCCAAAATGGATAGCCTCACACTTGGCAACATTGAATTCCATCTGCCAGACCCTAGCCCATTCACCTAACCTATCCAAATCCTTCTGCAGACTTCCGGTATCCTCTGCACTTTTTGCTTTACCACTCATCTTAGTGTCGTCTGCAAACTTTGCCACATTGCACTTGGTCCCCAATTCCAAATCATCTATGTAAATTGTGAACAACTGCGGGCCCAACACTGATCCTTGAGGGACCCCACTAGTTACAGGTTGCCAACCAGCGAAACACCCATTTATCCCCACTCTTTGCTTTCTGTTAGTTAACCAATCCTCTACCCATGCTACCACTTTACCCTCAATGCCATGCATCTTTAGTTTATGAAGCAATCTTTTGTGTGGCACCTTGTCAAAAGCTTTCTGGAAATCCAGATATACCACATCCATTGGCTCCCCGTTATCTACTGCACTGGTAACGTCCTCAAAAAATTCTACCAAATTAGTCAGACACGACCTACCCTTTATGAACCCATGCTGCGTCTGCCCAATGGGACAATTTCCCTCTAGGTGCCCCGCTATTTCCTCCTTAATGATAGATTCCAGCATTTTCCCTACAACCGAAGTTAAGCTTACTGGCCTATAAATTACCCGCTTTCTGACGACCTCCTTTTTTAATCAGTGGTGTCACGTTTGCTACTTTCCAATCCTCTGGGACCACCCCAGAGTCTAGTGAATTTTGATAAATTATCACTAGTGCGTTTACAATTTCCCTAGCCATCTCTTTTAACACTCTGGGTTGCATCCCATCAGGGCCAGACTTGTCTACCTTTAGCCCCATTAGCTTGCCCAATACTACCTCCTTAGTGATTACAATCATCTCAAGGTCCTCACCTATCATATCTTTATTTCCATCAGTCACTGGCATGTTATTTGTGTCTTCCACTGTGAAGACTGACCCAAAAAACCTGTTCAGCTCCTCAGCCATTTCCCCGTCTCCTATTATTAAATCTCCCTTCTCATCTTCCAAAGGACCAATATTTACCTTAGCCACTCTTTTTTGTCTTTTATATTTGTAGAAGCTTTTACTATCTGCTTTTATGTTCTGAGCAAGTTTACTTTCATAGTCTACCTTACTCTTCTTTATAGCTTTTTTAGTAGCTTTCTGTTGTCCCCTAAAGACTTCCCAGTCCTCTAGTCTCCCACTAATTTTTGCCACTTTGTATGTTTTTTCCTTCAATTTGATACTCTCCCTCACCTCCTTAGATATCCACGGTCGATTTTTCCCCTTTCTACCGTCTTTCTTTTTTGTCGGTATGAACCTTTCCTGAACACTGTGAAAGATTGCTCGGAAGGTTCTCCACTGTTCCTCAACTGCTTCACCATGAAGTCTTTGCTCCCAGTCTACCTTAGCTAGTTCTTCTCTCATCCCATTGTAATCGCCTTTGTTTAAGCACAACACACGAGTGTTTGATTTTACCTTGTCATCCTCCAACTGTATTTTAAATTCCACCATATTGTGGTCGCTCCTTCCAAGAGGATCCCGAACTATGAGATCATTAATCAATCCTGCCTCATTACACAGGACCAGATCTAGGACCGCTTGTTCCCTTGTAGGTTCTGTTACATACTGTTCCAGGAAATTATCCCGGACACATTCTATAAACCCCTCCTCAAGGCTGCCTTTACCAACCTGGTTAAACCAATCGACATGGAGATTAAAATCTCCCATGATAACCGCTGTACCATTTCTACATGCATCCGTTATTTCTTTGCTTATTGCCTGCCCTACCATCCTGTTACTATTTGGTGGCCTATAGACTACTCCTATCAGTGACCTTTTCGCCTTACTATTCCTGATTTCCACCCAAATTGATTCAACCTTGTCCTCCATAGCACCAATATCATCCCTTACTATTGCCCGGATGCCATCCTTAAACAACAAAGCTACACCACCGCCCTTACCGTCCATTCTATCCTTTCGTATAGTCTGATACCCTTGGATATTTAACTCCCAGTCGTGACCATCTTTTAACCATGTTTCAGTAATGGCCACTAAATCATACTCATTCACGATGATTTGTGCCATCAACTCATTCACCTTATTCCGTATACTACGAGCATTCAGGTAAAGTACACTTATACTGTTTTTTATGTCTTTGTTATGAATCCTAACACCTTGATCAGTAACTTTTCGCAAATTACTTTTCCTCTTACCCTTTCTCCTAATTTTCCTTGTCTTTGAACCCATATCTCTACATAATAACCTGTCACGTAACCTGCTGCCTTGCTCTCCATTAACCATTATACTGTCCATAGCTTTACCCTTCCCTTCCCCCCAACTTGCTAGTTTAAAGTCCTTGTGACCAACGTATTTATCCTATTCGCTAGAACACTGGTCCCAGAATGGTTCAGGTGAAGACCGTCCCAACGGTACAGGTCCCTCCTGCCCCAGTACTGATGCCAATGCCCCATGAAATGGAATCCCTCTTTCCCGCACCACTCATTTAGCCACGTGTTAACTTCCCTAATTTTCTCAACCCTATGCCAATTGGCACGTGGCTCGGGTAGTAATCCAGAGATTATAACCCTGGAGGACCTGTTCTTTAATTTAGTCCCTAGTGTTTGATAATCCCCAAACAGGTCCTCTTTCCTAGTCTTACCTATGTTGTTAGTCCCAACGTGGACCACAACAACTGGATCCTCCCCCTCCCTCTCCAAAATCCTTTCAAGCCGATCAGAGATGTCCCTCACCCTGGCACCGGGCAGGCAACATACCATGCGGGACTCACGATCTGGCTTACAAAGGATGCCATCAATCCCCCTAATTATAAAATCCCCTACAACTACCACTTGTCTTTTTGCTCCCCCCTCTTGAATGGCTTCCTGTACCATGGTGCAGTGGTCAGTCAACGCATCCTCCCTACAGCCCTCTTCCTCATCCACACAGGGAGCAAGTACCTCATACCTGTTGGTCAAGGGCCGAGGCTCCTCAACTCCTAAACTCAGGATCCCCCTACCTGCCTCCCTTGCAGTCACACCACTCTGTCCCTGACCACTGATTGAATTAACAGTACTTATTCTACCGGGTGTGACTGCGTCCTGAAACAATGCGCCCAGGTAATTTTCCCCCTCCCTGATGTGCCGCAGTGTGTGCAGCTCGGTCTCCAGCTCATCAATTCTGAGCCGAAGTTCCTCGAGCAGCCAACACTTGCTGCAGATGTGGTCACTGACGGTCTCAATGGGATCCACCAGTTCCATCATCATACAGCAACAGCACATCATCTGTCCAGCCATATTCAACTAGTTAATTAATTTAAATAATGAAAAAACATTTTTTTAATAGAACCTCAAGGATAAACCCGAACACCAAAAAAAACACAGCCCTCTCTCGCCACTCACCCGAACTCAGTCACTCACCTAAACTCAGATGCACTCTGTTCCAATCAGCACTCAGTCACTCACCTAAACTCAGATGCACTCTGTTCCAATCAGCACTCAGTCACTCACCTAAACTCAGATGCAGTCTGTTCCAATCAGCACTCAGTCACTCACCTAAACTCAGATGCACTCTGTTCCAATCAGCACGCGTGTCTAAAGGCACTCCTGCCACACCTTTTGCACCCTGCCTGATTTCCAAAGAGCCAATAGGCCTGCTCCAGGAAATGAACTCGACCTGTAAACTAAGCACTTTTAAATATGCACTCACCTCTCCCAGCAACCCTGCAGCCTGTGGCCGGCTCCAGGAACTGAAGTCTCTTTTAAATATGCACTCACCTCTCCCAGCAACCCTGCAGCCTGTGGCCTGCTCCAGGAACTGAAGTCTCTTTTAAATATGCACTCACCTCTCCCAGAAACCCTGCAACCTGTGGCCTGCTCCAGGAACTGAAGTCTCTTTTAAATATGCACTCACCTCTCCCTGCAACCTGTGGCCTGCTCCAGGAACTGAAGTCTCTTTTAAATATGCACTCACCTCTCCCTGCAACCTGTGGCCTGCTCCAGGAACTGAAGTCTCTTTTAAATGTGCACTCACCTTTGCCAGCAACCCTGCAGCCTGTGGCCTGCTCCAGGAACTGAAGTCTCTTTTAAATATGCACTCACCTCTCCCAGCAACCCTGCAGCCTGTGGCTGGTACAGAGCTGGTAATGCACCTCCTCTTAAAGTGACAGAGCCGGGAATACAGCCTCCTCTTCAAGTGACAACTGGTAACACTGCCGCCTCTTAAAGTGACAGGGCCGCTAACACAGCCTCCTCTTAAAGTGACAGAGCTGGAGACACACCTCCTCTTAAAGTGACAGAGCTGTTAACACAGCCTCCTCATAAAGTGACAGAGCCGAAAACACGCCTCGTCTTAAAGTAACAGAGCCGGGAACACAGCCACCTCTTAAAGTGACAGAGCCGGAAACACAGCCTCCTATTAAAGTTACAGAGCCGGGAACACCACCTCCTCTTAAAGTGACAGAGCCCGGAACACAGCCTCCTCTTAAAATGACAGAGCCAGGAACACAGCCTCCTCTTAAAGTGACAGAGCCGGGAACACAGCCTCCTATTAAAGTTACAGAGCCGGGAACACCACCTCCTCTTAAAGTGACAGAGCCCGGAACACAGCCTCCTCTTAAAATGACAGAGCCAGGAACACAGCCTCCTCTTAAAATGACAGAGCCAGGAACACAGCCTCCTCTTAAAGTGACAGAGCTGGAAACACACCTCCTCTTAAAGTGACAGAGCCGGGAACACAGCCGCCTCTGAAAGTGACAGAGCCGGGACTACAGCCTCGTCTTAACGTGACAGAGTCGGTAACAGAGCCGCCTCTTAACATGACAGAACCGGTAACACAGCCGCCTCTTAATGTGACAGAACCAGCAACACAGCCGCCTCTTAAAGTGACAGAGCCCGGTGACTTCCGGTTGCGACCATGGAGTGAGTGGTCGCACATTTGGTGGCTCCTGCTCGTGGCGGTTTTGTCAGACCTTTTCCCTGGTTAACAGGTGGATCTGAGGAGGAATAAAGGTGCAGGAGAGTGAGGGGAAGAGATTGACCCTCTGGTGTATGGAGCTGTGGGCCAGAACCGGTCGAAAAAGAGGGATTCAGTCGTTTAAGGTTGGTGCGGCGCCTGCGATGCATGTGGAGATGGAGGAGGGTCAGGGAGCGGCCCTGCCGGCTTAGTGGTCGGCTGATCAGCTGGTGAACTTCTTGAACGAGAAGCTCACCCAGCAACGGAAGGAAAGTCTGGAGGACCTGGCCTGGGTGGTGGATTCGATTAGGATGGTGGACGACCGCCTGGAAGATGTAGCCATCTGAGATGGCCACCTGCAAAGGACCATGGGAATTATGGCCAACCCCAGGACTCAGACACACTCAGAACTTTGACAGAGCGAACGAAACCCCCGCTCGTTTGCATTCTAACGGCCCATTTCCCCAGAACAAAAGGACTGTACTCAGGTAACCGATACAGATGCAGACTAACCGGCGCCACTCCTTTTGCTAAGAAAGCCCAAACAGCCAAGGTCAATGACCGCTCAGGACACGCCCAGCCATCAAGGCACCCGCCCCTTTATTGGCCAAAATCGAAGGCAGTGATCGAAGCCTGTCGAATTATTGGGTCCAAAGCTAAGGACCGCCCCAAAGAGCACGAAATCCCAGAGGGATAAAAAGAGACACAGCCATGTGTTGGGTCTCTCTTGGATCCGGCCTATGCCTAAAACCAAGTGTAGCATTACGACCAGAAGACAAGTTCAAGACCAACGATCGCTACCAGACAGATGAGCCCAGCAGAAACAAAGCCACTTCTTCTACCCAGCCACGCAAGATCCGGACAAAGGCCTTGTTCATCTGCAAAGAGCCGGTTGCTGTGAAGTTAAGTATAGGTTATTGTAGTTGTTAGGTGTAGTTTAACTTGTTGTGTTTTATGTTGCATGTCGAAGTAATCCTTGTGTGTAAATAAACTATCTTTGAACTTGAACTGACTAACTGGTTGTTTGGTCTTTGATCGATATCTGGTAAAGCCTTGTGGTGATATCATTTGATACCTGGCGACTCTGAAAAGCAATATTATCATCAATAACTGCCATATCTAGTTAATTTGGCAACATTATTGGTGACGCTCGTGGAATAGTATTCCACTCATTAAAAAGAGCAACATTATTAATTGGCAACCTTACTCCGGTGCCGAAAGGGCAACAAAATGAAGCTGGGGGCCCAGGGTCAGGCGATCCAGAAGATGGAGGAGGTGGCAGGGGAACACGAGGAGCAGTTTGTCTCGATGGCAGCAGAGATGGGGCTGATGCGCGATCAGCAGAGGCAGCGCCAGGAGAAGGTCGGGGACCTAGAGAACCAGTCACGCAGGCAGAATATAAGGATCGTGGGCCTGCCGGAGGGGAGTGAAGGAGCCGATGCTGGTACGGGCTTGGGGAGGATGCCGGAGAAGCTGCTCAGATAGGATGCATTGCACAGCCGTTGGAGGTTGGAATTCCAGGGGAATGAGCCGCCGAGGGCGATGGTGGTGCGGTTGCACCGGTTCCTGGACAAGGAGCAAATTATGAGGTGGGCCAGGCAGACGAGGCGCTGCACCTGGGAGGGCAGTGAAATCCGAGCGTAACAGGACCTGGGTGCAGAGTTGGCCAAGAGGAGAGCGAGCTTCAACAAGGTCAAGGCTGCCCTCTTCAAGAAGGGGGTGAAGTTTGAGCTACTGTACCCGGCAAGTCAGTGGGTGTCCTACGAAGGCCGGGAATTGTACTTTGGATTGGCGGAGGAGGCAGTTGATTTTGTTAAAGGCAATGGACTGGCAGGAGAAGGTGGACTTTGAACTTTGGTGAAGATGCTGTGATGTTGCTGTTAACTTATGTTTGGAGCCATTTATTTCTTTTCCGGCTTCAGGTTTGTTCTTTGTTAAGGGATGGGGGATTGGTCTCTTTGTTTGGGTTTGGGGGAGGTTTTTTTTTGGTTTGTTTGCACTAATGTTTAAGCGGAGCGGGGGGGGGCGACGACCCTGTGGGGGGTAGGATCCTAGGTGCCATGGGTGGGGTCTGCCAGGCTAGCTGGGTGGGCAAGTTCACAGAATTGCAATGGGGGGTGAGTGGAAGGTCAGTGGGAAGATGGGGAAGTACTGCTGACAGGGGAAGGGTATTTAAAGTGTAAGGGAAGGAGGATCGATGACGGTGGGCGCTTGCGGACAGGCCTGGGGAGGTGCGGGACACGGGCCGGAGGCTGGCCCAAGAGGGACTATGGTTGATCGGCCGGCGGGGGGGTGGGGTGCAGGGTATCCCCCGAGCAGGCTGGTCACGTGGAACGTGCGCGCATTGAATTGCGATTGAAGGTGGATGTGGCCATGCTACAAGAGACGCAGGTGGGAGACCAGATTAGGCTGAGGAAGGGATGGGTTGGGCAAGTATTTCATCTGGGGTTGGATTTTGAAACGTTTGCGGTGGGAAATAGAGTGGCGGACTCTGGGGGAGGGGAGGTCATGGTAAGCGGGAAATTGGTGGGGATGCTGGTGGTGTTAGAAAACATCTATTTAAAAAAATATATATATTTATTCAAAGTTTCAACGATTTTCAACAAAACACTCCAACCAGAAAAAAAGAATAAAGCACAAAACAAGCAAAAGTTATGCATGAAATTTCCAACAAAATACAATAACCCCCATTTAACAAATAAACACGCCAGTAAGGGAAACACCCCACTCTAACCTAAACAAAACAGAAAAACCAAACGCCCCCCCCCCCCCCCTCCCGGGTTGCTGCTGCTGTTGACCTCCACCTAACGCTCCGCAAGAAAGTCTAGGACCGGTTGACACCGCCTGGAGAACCCCTGCACAGACCCTCGCAAGGCAAACTTTATCCTTTCCAGCTTGACGAACCCTGCCATATCGTTAATCCAAGCTTCCACGCTTGGGAGCTTTGCATCCCTCCACATTAGTAGGATCCTTCGCCGGGCTACCAGGGACGCAAAGGCCAGAACACCGGCCTCTTTCGGCTCCTGCACCCACGGCTCGTCCGCTACCCCAAATAATGCTAAACCCCAGCTCGGCTTGACCCGGATGTTCACCACTTTGGACATAGTCCTCGCAAAGCCCCTCCAGAACCCCTCCAGCTCCGGGCATGTCCAGAACATGTGTGCGTGTTTTGCTGGGCTCCTCGAACACCTCACACATCTGTCCTCCACCCCAAAAAACCTACTCATCCTCGCCACTGTCATATGCGCCCTATGGACAACTTTGAACTGTATTAGGCTGAGCCTGGCGCAAGAGGAGGAAGAATTAACCCTACTCAGGGCATCAGCCCACAGATCTTCATCCATCTCCTCCCCCAGCTCCTCCTCCCACTTACCCTTTAACTCCTCCACCGAGGCCTTCTCCACTTCCTGCAGTTCCTGATAGATCGCCGAGACCTTGCCTTCTCTGACCCATACACCCAAAATCCCCCTGTCCTGAATCCTTTGTGCTGGAAGCAGCAGAAATTCCCTCACATGCCGTCTCATAAACGCCCTCACTTGCATGTACCTAAAAGCATTCCCGGGAGGAAACCCAAATTTCTCCTCTAGCGCACCTAGGCTCGCAAAAGTCCCATTGATGAATAGGTCCCCCATTCTTTTAATCCCAGCCCACTGCCAGCTCAGAAACCCGCCATCCATCTTATCCGGAACGAACCTGTGGTTCTCTCGTATCGGGGACCAGACCGAGGCCCCCACCTCGCCCCATGTCGCCTCCACTGCCCCCAGATCTTCAGAGTCGGCCCCACCACCGGACTTGTGGTGTGTTAGAAAACATCTATGCCCCGAATTGGGACGATGTGGAATTTATGAGGTGGATGCTGGGGAAGATTCCGGACCTGAACTCTCATCGGCTGATTATTTGGGTGGGGGAGACTTTAATACGGTCCTGGATCCGGTCACTGGACCGGTTGAGCTCGAGGTCAGGAAGGGTGTCGGCTACAGCTCATGAGCTTCGGGGGTTCATGGGGGATGGAACCGTGGAGATTTGGGAGGCCGAGGGCGAAAGAATTTTTGTTTCACTCCCATGTGCACAAGGTGTACTCCTGAATAGATTTTTTCGTGTTGGATAAGACGTTGTTAGCAGGGGTGGTAGATGGCGTGTATTCGGCAATAGTGGTGTCAGGTCATGTGTTTTTGTTGAAATTTGATGTTTAAAATTGTTAGAATTATAAGTGCCTCAATAAAATATTTTCTCAAAAAAAAAGTGACAGAGCTGGTAACACAACCGCCTCTTAAAAGACAAGCCAGGAACACAACCTTTTCTTAAAGTGACAGAGCCGTTAAAACAGCCTCCTCTTAAAGTACCAGACCAGTAACACAGCCTCCTCTTAACATGACAGAGCTGGTAATACAGCTTCCTCTTAAAGTGACAGAGCTGTTAATACAGCTTCCTCTTAAAGTGACGGAGCCGGTAACACATCCGCCTCTTGGAGCCGGGAATGCAGCATCCTCTTTAAGTGACAGAGCCTGGAATGCAGCATCCTCTTTAAGTGACAGAGCCGGGAACAGAGCCGCCTCTTAAAGTGAAAGTCCGTAACACAGCCTCCTCTTTAAGTGACAGAGTCGGGAACATAGCCGCCTCTTAAAGAGATAGAGCCGGTATCCCAGCCACCTCTTCAAATGACAGAGTCGGTAAAACTGCTTTCTCTTCAAATGACAGCTGGTAACACTGCCGCCTCTTAAAGTCACAGAGCCTGTAACACAGCCGCCTCTTAAAATGACAGACCTGGTAAAACACCCTCCTCTTAAAGTGACAGAGCCAGTAACACAGCCGCCTCTTAAAGTGACAGAGCCGGTAACACAGTGTCCTCTTAAAGAGACAAAGCCGGGAATACAGCCTCCTCTTCAAGTGACAGAGCCGGTAACACAGTCGCCTCTTAAAGTGACAAAGCCTGTAACACCTCCTATCAAAGTGACAAAGCTGGGAACAGAGTTTCCTCTTAAAGTGACAGTCGGTAACACAGCCCCCACTTCAAGTGGAGAGCTGGGAACACAGCCACCTCTTAAAGAGACAGACCTGGTAAAACACCCTCCTCTTAAAGTGACAGAGCCGGTAACACAGCTGCCTCTTAAAGTGACAAAGCCTGTAACAACTCCTATCAAAGTGACAAAGCTGGGAACAGAGTTTCCTCTTAAAGTGACAGTCGGTAACACAGCCCCCTCTTCAAGTGATAGAGCCTGTAACACAGCCGCCTCTTAAAGTGACAGAGCCGGTAACACAGCCGCCTCTTAAAGTGACAAAGCCTGTAACACCTCCTGTCAAAGTGACAAAGCTGGGGACAGAGTTTCCTCTTAAAGTGACAGTCGGTAACACAGCCCCCTCTTCAAGTGAAGAGCCGGGTACACAGCCACCTCTTAAAGTGACAGAGCTGGTAACACAGCCGCCTCTTAAAGTGACAGAGTCGGTAACACAGCGTCCTCCTAAAGAGACAAAGCCGGGAATACAGCCTCCTCTTCAAGTCACAGAGCCGGGTACACAGCCGCCTCTTAAAGCGACAGAGCTTGTGACACCTCCTATTAAAGTGACAGAGCTGGGAACAGAGTTTCCTCTTAAAGTGACAGTCGGTAACACAGCCTCCTCTTTAGTGACAGAGCTGGGAACACAGCCACTCTTCAAGTGACAGAGCCGGTAACAGAGCTGCCTTTTAAAGTGACAGAGCCGGAAATACAGCCTCCTCTTCAAGCGACAGAACCGGGAACAGAGTTTCCTCTTAAAGTGACAGTCGGTAACACAGCCTCCTCTTCAAGTGACACAGCCAGTAACACTGCCGCCTGTTAAAGTGACAGAGCTGGTAACAGAGCTGCCTCTAAATGTGACAGAGCCGGTAACACAGCGTCCTCTTAAAGAGACAAAGCCGGGAATACGTCCTCCTCTTCAAGTGACAGAGCTGGTAACACAGCCACTCTTCAAGTGACAGGGCCGGTAACACAGCGGCCTTTTAAAGTGACAGAGCTGGTAACACAGCCTCCTCTTAAAGTGACAGAGCCGGTAACACAGCCTCCTCTTCAAGTGACAGAGCCGGGAACACTGCCGCCTCTTAAAGTGACAGAGCCGGTAACAGAGTTTCCTGTTAAAGTGACAGAACTGGTAACACAGCCACCTCTTCAATTGACAGCTGGTAACACTGCTGCCTCTTAAAGTGACAGAGCTGGTAGCACAGCCGCCTCTTAGCCTGACAGAGCCGGTAACACAGCCGCCTCTTAAAGTGACAGAGCCAGCAACACAGCCGCCTCTTAAAGTGACAGAGCCAGCAACACAGCCGCCTCTTAAAGTGACAGAGCTGGGAGCACAGCCGCCTATTAAAGTGACAGAGCCGGTAACTCAGCCGCCTCTTAAAGTGACAAAGTCGGTAACACAGCCGCCTTTTAAAGTAATTTGATTTGATTTATTGTCACATGTACTGAAGTACAGTGAAAAGTATTTTTCTGCGGCCAAGGGGACATACACATAGAACATACAGTGCAGAAGGAGGCCATTCGGCCCATTGAGTCTGCACCGACCCACTTAAGCCCTCACTTCCACCCTATCCCCATAACCCCATCTAACCTTTTTTTTTTGGACACGAAGGCCAATTTAGCATGGCCAATCCATCTAACCTGCACGTCTTTGGACTGTGGGAGGAAACCGGAGCACCCGGAGGAAACCCACGCAGACAAGGGGAGAACGTGCAGACTCTGCACAGACAGTGACCCAGCGGGGAATCGAACCTGGGCCCCTGGTGCTGTGAAGCCACAGTGCTAGCCACGTGTGCTACCGTGCTGCCCACAGAACGTACATAGTAGACAAAAAAAGAATAATCGACAGAGTATATTGACAAATGGTACATCGACAAACAGTGATTGGTTACAATGTGGAACAAGGGGCCAAACAAGCAATACATGAGCATGAACAGCATAGGGCATCGTGAATAGTGTCTGACAGGGAACAGATCAGTCCGAGGGGAAGTTGTTGAGGAGTCTAGTAGCTGTGGGGAAGAGGCTGTTCCTATGTCTGGATGTGCGGGTCTTCAGACATCTGTATCTTTTGCCTGATGGAAGGGTCTGAAAGAAGGCAAAGCCTGAGTAGGAGGGGTCTCTGATAATGCTGTCTGCCTTCCTGAGGCAGCGAGAGGTGTAGACAGAATCAGTGTGCGGGTGGCAAGCTTGTGTGATGCGTTGGGCTGAGTTCACCACACTCTGCAGTTTCTTGCGATCTTGGACCGAGCAGTTGCCATACCAGGCTGTGATGCAGCCGGATAGGATGCTCTCTATGGCACATCTGTAGACGTTTGTGAGAGTTGATGCAGACATGCCGAATTTCTTTAGCTTTCGTAGGGAGTAGAGATATTGTTGGGCTTTCTTGACTGTTGCATCAACATGAGTGGTCCAGGACAGACTGTTGGTGATGGTGACCCCCAGGGACTTAAAGCTATCGACCATCTCCACTTCGGAGCCATTGATGCAGATTGGGGGGGGGGGGGGGGGTCGTGCTACGCTTCCTGAAGTTGATGATAAGTTCCTTGGTCTTTCCGACATTTAGAGAGAGGTTGTTTTTGGTACACCATGCAATCAAGTGATCTATCTCCCTTCTGTAGTCTGATTCGTCATTGTTTGAGATACGGCCCGCTACAGTCATATCATCCGCAAACTTAGATTGAGTTGGAGTTAAATCTTGCAAACAGTAGTGTGTGTTTAGGGAGTACAGTAGAGGACTGAGCACACACTTGCGGGGCCCTGGTGTTGAGGATTATTGTGGAGGAGGTGCTGTTGCCTATACTGACAGATTGCAGTCTGTTGGTGAGGAAATCAAGGGTCCAGTTGCACAGGGAGGGGTCAAGTCCAAGATTGCAGAGTTTGGTTATAAGTCTCATCGGGATAATGGTGTTGAAGGCGGAGCTGTCGTCTATGAACCGCAGTCTCACATAGGTGTCCTTGTTGTTGAGGTGTTCGAGTGTTGATTGTAGAGCCAGGGAGATAGCATCTGCTGTGGACCGGTTGCGGTGATAGGCAAACTGCAGTGGATCGAGACCGTCTGGAAGGTTGGTGTTGATCCGTCTCATGACTAGCCGCTTGAAGCAGTTCATGATAACAGACTTCAGGACCACTGGTTAGTAGTCGTTGAGACAGGCTACCTTGTTCTTCTTTGGTACTGGTCTTATGGTGGTCTTCTTGAAGGAGGTTAAGACCTCGGAGCGGAGACGTGAGGTGTTGAAGATATCTGCGAATACACTCGCCAGCCAGTCTACGCAGGCTCTGAGTGGTCGCTCAAGGACTTCGCGGGGCCCGTCGTTTCCGTGGGTTCATTTTCAAGAAGGCAGCTCTTACCTCTGAGGCTGTAATAGTGGGTATGTCCAGGGCTGTTGGTACTGATGTATTGGCTGACTGTTCAAAGCAGGCATGGAACTTGTTCAGTTAATCGGGGAGCAATGCTCCAGCCAGCCTGTAACAGAGCCTGTAACACATCCTCCTATTAAAGTGACAGAGCCGGTAACAGAGTTTCCTCTTAAAGTGACAGTAGGTAACACAGTCTCCTCTGAAAGTGAGTCAGTAACACAGCCGTCCCTTAAAGTGACAGAGCCAGTAATACAGCCTCCTCTTAAAGTGGAGAACCGGTAGCAGATCCTCCTCTAAAAGTGAGAAGTCTTTCAACACCAGGTTAATGTCCAACAGGTTTGTTTCAAACACTAGCTTTCGGAGCCGTGCTCCTTCCTCGGGCTCCTTCACCTGAGGAAGGAGCAGTGCTCCGAAAGCTAGTGTTTGAAACAAACCTGTTGGACTTTAACCTGGTGTTGTAAGACTTCTTACTGTGCTCACCCCAGTCCAACGCCGGCATCTCCACATCATCCTCTAAAAGTGACAGAGCCAGTAGCACTGACACCTGACACTTAGAAAAAGACCTGTTTATTCCATTTGTAGGATGGAGAAATTAGAGTATGAAGGAAAGCTAGCTAGAAATATGAAAACAGATAGTAAGAGTTCCTATAAGTATTTAAAAAGGGGGATGGTGGCATGGTGGTGCCGTGGTTAGCACTGCTGCCTCACGGCGCCGAGGACCCAGGATCAAACCCGGACCCGGGTCACTGTCCGTGTGGAGTTTGCACATTCTCCCCATGTCTGCATGGGTCTCACCCCCACAACCCAAAGATGTTCAGGGTAGGTGGATTGGCCACACTAAATTGCCTCTTCATTGGAAAAAATGTTTTAAAAATGGGAGGGGGATAGAAAGTAGGAAGCTACAGGCCTGTTAGTCTAACATTGTGGAGAAATTACTAAAATCTTTTATTAAGGAGTTTATAGCTGGGCACATTGAAAATGTCAAGGCAATCAAGTAGAGCCAACATGTTTTTTTGGCTGCTCCCCTGCTTGCAGTTTCGGCCTATCTCAGGGTGTTTGGGGAAGCTCTCCCTTCCAACCTGGTTACCCAGCATCTGGGCCACATATTCTGTGGGGTTTCTGCCCTCCGGTAGGCCCATAATACAGAAATTCTTTTACACTGGGCTCTCCGCGATCCCCTTCTCAGTTATGGTGAGCGAGCCGACTTCTCCCAGAATCTACCCAAGTCACTTCTCACTGCTGCCCTCTGTTGGATGCCCTCTGGCAACTATTTAATGAACCACCACCTAATCTGCTTATTGTGGTAGAGTAGGTTATTCATGAAGGCCTGCCCTCTCAACCTTGACCCTCGCCTGAGGCTTGGTGATCCTCAGGTTCAATCACACCAGTCAGCTCTGCCCCTCAAAGGGGAAAGCAGCCTGTGGTCATCTGGGACTATGGCGACTTTATTTACTTTGTTTAGTAGGGGGATGTTGCTAATCTTTGACGAATGGCTTGGGGTAAGTTTAGCCAAATGGACACTCAACACATTCCACAGAGGCCAGACGAGCCTCAAGTGCCTTTGTTCACCTGTTTATTAAAGCATGTCCAGGGAAGCTATACCCCTACAAGATGGAGTATGAACGTCTCAATCATTCTTATACTGTATACAGATAATAGGTCATTTGCAGTTAGCAATCACAAATCAACATGGTTTGAATACTTTAATAGTTACTGAATCAATATTCATGCCTGTATACATTGTACCATCATGTTTACACTCTAGCTACAACCTTTAACACCTTTAACACTGAGTTACAATGGAGAAGGCCACATCTTGTATATTTGTCAGAAAACCATGGGCGCGATTCTCCACTCCCACGCCGGTTGGGAGAATCGCCTAGGCCGCCAAAACTTCCGGGGACGCCGGTCCGAAGCCCTCCCGCGATTCTCCCAAGCGACGGGAACGGCCCGGTCGCGTTTCGCGGGCCGGAGAATCGCCGGAGTCACCCAAAATGGCGATTCTCCGGCACCCCCGCTATTCTGAGGCCCGGATGGGCCGAGCGGCCAGGCCAAAACGGCGGGTTCTCCCCGGCGCCGTCCACGCCTGGTCGCTGCAGTCGTGGCCGGTGCGTGAACGCTGGGGGGGTGGCCTGTGGGGGGGGGGCGAGAGTGGATCCTGCACCGGGCTTCACCTGGAATGTGGGGTGGCCCGCGATCGGTGCCCACCGATCGTCGGGCCGTCCTCTCTGAAGGAGGACCTCCTTCCTTCCGCGGCCCCGCAAGATCCGTCCCCCATCTTCTTGCGGGGCGGACTTAGAGAGGACGGAAACCACGCATGCGCGGGTTGGCGCCGGCCAACCCGCGCATGCGTGAATGACGCCCGCTATGCGGCGCCGTTTTTACGCGGGCGACAAGGCCTGGCGCGTGTAGATGACGCGGCCCCGATCCTGGCCATTGAACCTCGACGGCGTTCACGACGGCGTGGCCACTTCGGCGTGGGAGTGGAGAATCCCGCCCCATATCTTGCTCAGTTCCCACATGGTCCTGCAGCAGCACCTAGAGTCCTTAAAATACAATTTTTACTTACATGTTACTATTGACCCTTATCTTCCCCTTTCAAAGCAGTAAAGATTGAACCAGTCCGAAATGGGCTCTTTCCAAATACATTCCTTTTTTTTAAAATAAATATTTTATTGAAAATTTTTGGTCAACCAACACAGTACATTGTGCATCCTTTACACAATATTATAACAACACAAATAACAATGACATATTTTATAAACAAAAAATGAATAAATAATAAATAACAAAAATGAAAACTAACCCTAATTGGCAACTGCCTTATCACAAGTAACACTCTCCAAAAATATAATTTAACAGTCCAATATATAATTATCTGTAGCAACGACCTATACATATTATACAGTATATATTAACAACCCTGAGAGTCCTTCTGGTTCCTCCTCCCCCCCCCCCCCGATCCTGGGCTGCTGCTGTTGCCTTCTTTTTCCCATTCCATCTATCTTTCTGCGAGGTATTCGACGAACGGTTGCCACCACCTGGTGAACCCTTGAGCCGACCCCCTTAGAATGAACTTAATCCGCTCTAGCTTTATAAACCCCGCCATATCATTTATCCAGGTCTCCACCCCCGGGGGCTTGGCTTCTTTCCACATTAACAATATCCTGCGCCGGGCTACTAGGGACGCAAAGGCCAAAACATCGGCCTCTCTCGCCTCCTGCACTCCCGGCTCTTGTGCAACCCCAAATATAGCCAACCCCCAGCTTGGTTCGACCCGGACCCCCACTACTTTTGAAAGCACCTTTGTCACCCCCCTCCAAAACCCCTGTAGTGCCGGGCATGACCAAAACATATGGGTATGATTCGCTGGGCTTCTCGAGCACCTCGCACACCTATCCTCCACTCCAAAAAATTTACTGAGCCGTGCTCCAGTCATATGCGCCCTGTGTAATACCTTAAACTGAATCAGGCTTAGCCTGGCACACGAGGACGAGTTTACCCTGCTTAGGGCATCTGCCCACAGCCCCTCCTCGATCTCCTCCCCCAGCTCTTCTTCCCATTTCCCCTTTAGTTCATCTACCATAGTCTCCCCTTCGTCCCTCATTTCCCTATATATATCTGACACCTTACCATCCCCCACCCATGTCTTTGAGATCACTCTGTCCTGCACCTCTTGTGTCGGGAGCTGCGGGAATTCCCTCACCTGTTGCCTCGCAAAAGCCCTCAGTTGCATATACCTGAATGCATTCCCTTGGGGCAACCCATATTTCTCGGTCAGCGCTCCCAGACTTGCGAACTTCCCATCCACAAACAGATCTTTCAGTTGCGTTATTCCTGCTCTTTGCCACATTCCATATCCCCCATCCATTCCCCCCGGGGCAAACCTATGGTTGTTTCTTATCGGGGACCCCCCCCAAGGCTCCAGTCTTTCCCCTATGCCGTCTCCACTGTCCCCAAATCTTCAGTGTAGCCACCACCACCGGGCTTGTGGTGTAGTTCCTCGGTGAGAACGACAATGGGGCTGTCACCATAGCCTGTAGGCTAGTCCCCCTACGGGACGCCCTCTCTAATCTCGTCCACGCCGCTCCCTCCTCCTCTCCCATCCACTTACTCACCATTGAAATATTAGCGGCCCAATAATACTCACTTAGGCTCGGTAGTGCCAGCCCCCCCCTATCCCTGCTACGCTGTAAGAATCCCTTCCTCACTCTCAGGGTCTTCCCGGCCCACACAAAACCCATGATGCTCTTTTCAATCCTTTTAAAAAAAGCCTTCGTGATCACCACCGGGAGGCACTGAAACACAAAGAGGAATCTCGGGAGGACCACCATCTTAACCGCCTGCACCCTCCCTGCCAGTGACAGGGATACCATATCCCATCTCTTGAAATCCTCCTCCATTTGTTCCACCAACCGCGTTAAATTTAACCTATGCAATGTGCCCCAATTCTTGGCTATCTGGATCCCCAGGTAACGAAAGTCCCTTGTTACCTTCCTCAACGGTAGGTCCTCTATTTCTCTACTCTGCTCCCCTGGATGCACCACAAACAACTCACTTTTCCCCATGTTCAATTTATACCCTGAAAAATCCCCAAACTCCCCAAGTATCCGCATTATTTCTGGCATCCCCTCCGCCGGGTCTGCCACGTATAGTAGCAAATCGTCCGCATACAAAGATACCCGGTGTTCTTCTCCTCCTCTAAGTACTCCCCTCCACTTCTTGGAACCCCTCAACGCTATCGCCAGGGGCTCAATCGCCAGTGCAAACAATAATGGGGACAGAGGGCATCCCTGCCTTGTCCCTCTATGGAGCCGAAAATATGCAGATCCCCGTCCATTCGTGACCACGCTCGCCATCGGGGCCCTATACAACAGCTGCACCCATCTAACATACCCCTCTCCAAAACCAAATCTCCTCAACACCTCCCACAAATAATCCCACTCCACTCTATCAAATGCTTTCTCGGCATCCATCGCCACTACTATCTCCGTTTCCCCCTCTGGTGGGGCCATCATCATTACCCCTAACAGCCTCCGTATATTCGTGTTCAGCTGTCTCCCCTTCACAAACCCAGTTTGGTCCTCGTGGACCACCCCCGGGACACATTCCTCTATTCTCATTGCCATTACCTTGGCCAGGATCTTGGCATCTACATTTAGGAGGGAAATAGGTCTATAGGACCCGCATTGTAGCGGGTCCTTTTCCTTCTTTAAGAGAAGCGATATTGTTGCTTCAGACATAGTCGGGGGCAGTTGTCCCCTTTCCTTTGCCTCATTAAAGGTCCTCGTCAATACCGGGGCGAGCAAGTCCACATATTTTCTATAGAATTCGACTGGGAATCCATCCGGTCCCGGGGCTTTCCCGCCTGCATGCTCCTAATTCCTTTCACCACTTCTTCTACCTCGATCTGTGCTCCCAGTCCCACCCTTTCCTGCTCTTCCACCTTGGGAAATTCCAGCCGATCCAAGAAGCCCATCCGGGGGTTGAGCTTCATATAATTTTTTATAAAATGTCTTGAACACTCCATTCACTCTCTCCGCTCCCCGCTCCATCTCTCCTTCCTCATCCCTCACTCCCCCTATTTCCCTCGCTGCTCCCCTTTTCCTCAATTGGTGTGCCAGCAACCTGCTCGCCTTCTCCCCATATTCGTACTGTACACCCTGTGCCTTCCTCCATTGTGCCTCTGCAGTGCCCGTAGTCAGCAAGTCAAATTCTACATGTAGCCTTTGCCTTTCCCTGTACAGTCCCTCCTCCGGTGCTTCCGCATATTGTCTGTCCACCCTCAAAAGTTCTTGCAGCAACCGCTCCCGTTCCTTACTCTCCAGCTTCCCTTTATGTGCCCTTATTGATATCAGCTCCCCTCTAACCACCGCCTTCAGCGCCTCCCAGACCACTCCCACCTGGACCTCCCCATTATCATTGAGTTCCAAGTACTTTTCAATGCACCCCCTCACCCTTAGACACACCCCCTCATCTGCCATTAGTCCCATGTCCATTCTCCAGGGTGGGCGCCCTCCTGTTTCCTCCCCTATCTCCAAGTCCACCCAGTGTGGAGCGTGATCCGAAATGGCTATAGCCGTATACTCCGTTCCCCTCACCTTCGGGATCTAACGCCCTTCCCAGCACAAAAAAGTCTATTCGCGAGTAGACTTTATGGACATAGGAGAAAAACAAGAACTCCTTACTCCTAGGTCTGCTAAATCTCCACGGATCTACACCTCCCATCTGCTCCATAAAATCTTTAAGTACCTTGGCTGCTGCCGGCCTCCTTCCAGTCCTGGACTTCGACCTATCCAGCCCTGGTTCCAACACCGTATTAAAATGTCCCCCCATTATCAGCTTTCCCATCTCTCGGTCCGGAATGCGTCCTAGCATCCGCCTCATAAAATTGGCATCATCCCAGTTCGGGGCATATACGTTTACCAAAACCACCGTCTCCCCCTGTAGTTTGCCACTCACCATCACGTATCTGCCCCCGTTATCCGCCACTATAGTCTTTGCCTCGAACATTACCCGCTTCCCCACTAATATAGCCACCCCCCTGTTTTTCGCATCTCGCCCCGAATGGAACACCTGCCCCACCCATCCTTTGCGTAGCCTAACCTGGTCTATCAGTTTCAGGTGCGTTTCCTGTAACATAACCACATCTGCCTTAAGTTTCTTAAGGTGTGCGAGTACCCGTGCCCTCTTTATCGGCCCGTTCAGCCCTCTCACGTTCCACGTGATCAGCCGGGTTGGGGGGCTTCCTACCCCCCTCCTTGTCGATTAGCCATCCCCTTTTTCCAGCTCCTCACCCGGTTCCCACGCAGCTGTATCTCCCCCAGGCGGTGCCCCCCCGCCCATCCCCTCCCATACCAGCTCCCCCCTCTCCCCAGCAGCAGCAACCCAGTAATTCCCCCCCCCACCCCCCCCGCTAGATCCCACGCTAGCGTAATTACTCCCCCCATGTTGCTCCCAGAAGTCAGCAAACTCTGGCCGACCTCGGCTTCCCCCCGTGACCTCGGCTCGCACCGTGCGACGCCCCCTCCTTCCTGCTTCTCTATTCCCGCCATGATTATCATAGCGCGGGAACCAAGCCCGCGCTTCTCCCTTGGCCCCGCCCCCAATGGCCAACGCCCCATCTCCTCCACCTCCCCTCCTCCCCACATCACCACCTGTGGAAGAGAGAAAAGTTACCACATCGCAGGATTAGTACATAAAACTCCTCTTTCCCCCCTTTTTAACCCCCCTCTTCGCCCCCCACATTCGCCCCACCACTTTGTTCAAATGTTCTTTTTAATAACCCGCTCATTCCAGTTTTTCTTCCACAATAAAAGTCCACGCTTCATCCGCCGTCTCAAAGTAGTGGTGCCTCCCTCGATATGTGACCCACAGTCTTGCCGGTTGCAGCATTCCAAATTTTATCTTCTTTTTATGAAGCACCGCCTTGGCCCGATTAAAGCTCGCCCTCCTTCTCGCCACTTCCGCACTCCAGTCTTGATAAACGCGGATCACCGCGTTCTCCCATTTACTGCTCCGAGTTTTCTTTGCCCATCTAAGGACCGTTTCTCTATCCTTAAAACGGAGGAATCTCACCACTATGGCTCTGGGAATTTCTCCTGCTCTCGGTCCTCGCGCCATCACTCGGTATGCTCCCTCCACCTCCAACGGACCCGCCGGGGCCTCCGCTCCCATTAACGAGTGCAGCATCGTGCTCACATATGCCCCGACGTCCGCTCCCTCCGCACCTTCAGTAAGACCAAGAATCCTCAGGTTGTTCCTCCTTGCGTTGTTCTCCAGTGCCTCCAACCTTTCCACACATTGTTTCTGATGTGCCTCATGCGTCTCCGTCTTCACCACCAGGCCCTGTATGTCGTCCTCATTCTCGGCTGCCTTTGCCTTCACGACCCGAAGCACCCGCTCCTGGGTCTTTTGTTCCTCCTTTAGCCCTTCGATCGCCTGTAGTATCGGGGCCAACAGCTCTTTCTTCATTTCCTTTTTGAGCTCTTCCACACAGCATTTCAAGAACTCTTGTTGTTCAGGGCCCCATGTTAAACTGCCACCTTCCGACGCCATCTTGGTTTTTGCTTGCCTTCCTTGCCGCTGTTCTAAAGGATCCACTGCAATCCGGCCACTTTCTCCTCCTTTTTCCATCCGTATCCAGGGGGGATTCCCTTCTGGTTTACCGCACAGTGTTTTTAGCCGTCAAAATTGCCGTTGGGGCTCCTATCAAGAGCCCAAAAGTCCGTTTCACCGGGAGCTGCCGAAACGTGCGACTTAGCTGGTCATCGCCGCACCCGGAAGTCATCCCCAAATACATTTCTTAAACTATCGGACAAGTGACTGGACTTTTGGAGCGGATATTATTCCACTTCCTTTCACGGTGCGATGTTTTGTGTGAATAACAGAGCTGTTCTTTCAGTGAGTAGACATTTTCCCATCTAAAATTCTCCCAAGGCAATATTGTGAACCATCCTTGATTAAAGACACAAAGATTTGAAGTTTAGGGTTGAGGGGGTACATGCAGCTCGTTTCTGGGAAGTTGTTGTTGCAAGGACTGCATCAATTCACTCAGCTCCTAAAACAAAAATCTGGCACTCTGGCTGGTCCCACAGGCAACTTGTCACCCAAACTTCACATTGTATGGAGGTGAGGAATTTCAATTGGAGAGATTTCAGGAACCCACGAAGGAAAGTTCAGAAACCTCCCTATTGTGTCACTATCCCGTAAGCATGTTCAATTTTCAAGAGTAAGTTAAGAAACGATTTACAAATTTACATGAGCACCTTTCTCATGTCATCGGGATGTTCTAAAGAGTTTCACTGCCAAAGCGGTGTCTGTGGCATTGTTGTAATGTGGAAAACGCAGGCCAACGTGCCCATAGCAAAGCTTCACAAACAGCAAAGGGATAAGTGGCCACAGATTTAAGATTACTGGATGTTATTAAGATTCTTAAGAATATATTACCTCAGTTGAGGGAAAACATTTTGGCATCAGGAATGATTTTGGGGGGGGCTTCTGTTAACTTCAGTTGGACGGTCCCTTTAATGGGCAGCACGATAGTACAGTGGTTATCACTGTTGCTTCAAAGCTCCAGAGTCCCAGTTTCGATTCCTGGCTTGGGTCACTGTCTGTGTGGAGTCTGCATGTTCTCCCCGTGTCTGCCTGGGTTTCCTCCGGGTGCTCCAGTTTCCTCCCACAAGTCCCGAAAGATGTGCTTGTTAAGTGAATTGGACAATGTGAATTCTCCCTCTGTGTACCCGAACAGGCGCCAGAGTGTGGTGACTAGGGGCTTTTCACAGTAACTTCATTGCAGGGTTAATGTAAGCCTACTTGTGACACTAATAAAGATTATTATAATTTGCTGAGGTCACTTTAAGAGTCGGCCCACCTCCTGGCTCCAATTTAGGAATGTCGCAAAGCAAAGGCAACCGGAGTTTGCACGGTGTCGTGAGGCGGGCGCTGCGGAATCCGGCAGTGTGTCGAGCGGTGTCGTGAGGCGGGCGCTGCGGAATCCGGCAGTGTGTCGAGTGGTGTCGTGAGGCGGGCGTTGCGGAATCCGGCAGTGTGTCGAGCGGTGTCGTGAGGCGGGCGCTGCGGAATCCGGCAGTGTGTCGAACCCGGTAGTGGAGGAGTCGGGAACCGGTGTCCGAGGGGCGGCGGATCCGGGGGGGGGGGGTGCCGCAGTTCGAGGAAAGAGGCGGTGGCGAGGGGCCGGCATGGGGAACACGGAGAGCGGCGGGGCCGAGCAGCCTGAGTGCGCCGAGGAGGAGGACGAAGAGGGCCAGGACGCGGAACGAGGTTCGGCCAAGGCCGGCTTCCCAGCCCCGGGCTCGGCGCTGGGGCCGGACGGAGGGCCCGAGCAGGCCGAGGGGGCAGGAGGAGGCTCCGGCCCGACCTCTGGCCTGAGCCTGAACTGCGGGCCCAGCCCCGACATCCTGTTCCAGCATCACCGGCTGCGGGAGGCGGCGGCCAAGGTGCGGGACGAAGTGGCTGAGAATGTGGTCCAGCAGCACCACAGCCACTTAATCCGCTGGCTGGAGGAGCGCCTGGCCCGCGGCGAGGAGACCATCCGGATGGCCCAGTTCTGCGATCTACTCTCCACCAGGTTCGCCATCAAGGAGGAGTGTGAGGAGGTGAGGTTGGGGAGGGGGATAGCCAGCACCGAGGGCAGGATACTATCCCAGACACACCACACACCCAGAGTGACAGATCCACGTCCCAGACACTCCACACTAACACCCAGAGTGACAGATCCACATCCCAGACACACCACACACCCAGAGTGACCGATCCAGATCCCAGACACTCCACATTAACACCCAGAGTGACCGATCCAGAGCCCAGACACTCCACATTAACACCCAGAGTGACCGATCCACATCCCAGACACCCCACACTAACACCCAGAGTGACAGATCCACATCCCAGACATTCCAGGTTAACACCAGAGTGACAGAACCACATCCTTGACACTCCACATTGACACCCAGAGTGACAGATCCACATCCCAGACACTCCACACTAACACCCAGAGTGACAGATCCACATCCCAGATACCCCACACTAACACCCAGAGTGACAGATCCACATCCTAGACACTCCACATTAAAGCCCAGAGAGACAGAACCGCATCCCACACACTCCACATTAACAACCAGAGTGACAGACCTACATCCCAGACACTCCACACTAACACCCAGAGTGACAGATCCACATCCCAGATACCCCACATGAACACATCCATTGAACTGGGGATAGAAACGTCCATAGACCATTTCTAGTCCACACCAATATTAGTGGCTTTGTACAGCCCTTGTGTATGTAGAGCAGGGTTCAAAATCACTGCCCAGTTTTAACGTGCAGTCTTTGAATGCATATTTCTTCATACAATGTATTGGATAATTCAAAGGTTTTATTGAAAACAGAAATGGACCTGTATTAATCAGGAGTTGAATATATAGATGAATAATTTATATAATTGCCAATAGCATGTAATCTGATGCTAATGCAAAACCTATTCAAATGTCCTACTTTATTCAAGTAGTTGGTCCCACATGATATTGCCTGTTTTTTTGGGACTTCGCTGTCACTGCTGCTTTTTCTCAGATAACTAGGAGGGTCTGTACAGGACAGTAATTGATCCAGCCACCTCATTGACCTGTACAAACATGCTACTATTTAGCGTCCTAAATGCTAGCTAACATGTCGCCTCTGATCATGGTTATGTTGCGTGCACAGTCTGGGTGCCACCAGAGGTATTCATGGAACCATCTAGTACTGATGGGTTGAATCCCTGCTTGTTGTTCTGTCATTGAAAGGGATGCAGCTGTGGATGCTGGAAATCGGGAATAAAATTCAGTAATGCTGGAAATGTTCAGAGTTGGTGCCGATAGATTGTTGATCTGAAAAGTTAACTCTGTTTCCCTCTCGGTAGATACTCCCATTTTCTGTTTTTATTATACTTCATTAATGTGCTTCGAGTCATTTTGTTAGTACATCGGGACAGGGCCAAACTCAAATTCCTTTTTAAAAAATAAATTTAGAATACGCAATTATTTTTTTTCCCAATTAAGGGACAATTTAGCATGGCCTATCCACCTAACCTGCACACCTTTGGTATGTGGGGGTGAAACCCAAGCAGACATGGGGAAAATGTGCAAACTCCACACGGACAGTGACCTAGGGCCGGGATTCGAACCCGGGTCCTCAGCGCTGCAGTCCCAGTGCTAACCACCTGCGCCACTTGCCGCCCCCAAACTCTAATTCTTGGAGAATGAGCAGGGTTTAAAGGCGATGGATTAGAATTTCCTCTCCTGACATGGGATTGGAAATGTTATTACCCCAGCTGGTAGTAGCAGAATCCGTTTGCGTTTTGAGGCCTGTCTCAATGTCTCGTCATGTGTCTGGGCCCCCAGATTTTGTTCATTAATGAACATGTGATGGGCAGTGACCTAAAAGATTGCCTCTGTTTCTCTCTCCACAGATGCTGCCAGACCCGCTGAGCATTTCCAGCATTTTCAGTTCTTGTTTCAGATTTCCAGCATCTGCAGTATTTTGTTTTTGTGTGATGTGATAATCACTATGATTTCAGATTGGTACAATGTTGAACAAAACATGAATTGGCAAGTCGTCATTTTAAAATGACTTTGAGTTCCTCAATAACCAGGCTGCTCACGTTCTGTTAAAGAGGACATGCTGCTTGAGGAGCCAGTACACGAGACAGGAAAGGTGTGATGGGGCATATCGCATCTGTCAAAATACAAGTCATTGACATTGAGTGTGCGCATTTCATCAGCAACACTACTGTGTCCAGATGATCAAGGGGAATCAAATACGAAAGCAGGAAAGAGTTCCTTCAGCTGTACACAGCCTTAGTGACATTTGGAGCACTGTGCACAGTTTTGGTCTCCTTAATTAAAAAAGGATATGATTGCATTAGAAGCATTTCAGAGAAGGGTTACTTGACAGATACCTGGGATGGGTGGGTTGTCTTACCAGGAAATGTTGGACCTGTAGCCATTGGAGTTTAGAAGATAGCGAGTTGACCTTATTGAAACATAGTTGATCCGGAGGGGACTTGACAGGGTGGATGCTGTGAGGATGTTTCCACTTATGGGACAGACGAGTACTAGGGGGACACCATTTACAAATAAGGGGTTTCCCATTGAGAACAGAGACCAGTGGGCAACACGGTAGCCTTGTGGATAGCACAATTGCTTCACAGCTCCAGGGTCCCAGGTTCGATTCTGGCTTGGGTCACTGTCTGTGCGGAGTCTGCACATCCTCCCCGTGTATGCGTGGGTTTCCTCCGGGTGCTCCGGTTTCCTCCCACAGTCCAAAGATGTGCAGGTTAGGTGGATTGGCCATGATAAATTGCCCTTAGTGTCCAAAATTGCCCTTAGTGTTGGGTGGGGTTACTGGGTTATGGGGATAGGGTGGCGGTGTTGACCTTGGGTAGGGTGCTCTTTCCAAGAGCCGGTGCAGACTCGATGGGCCGAATGGCCTCCTTCTGCACTGTAAATTCTATGAAATTCTATGAGAATCGTTTGCTCTGAGGGTAGTTAGCCTGTGGATTTTGATTCCTTCGAGAGCAGAGGTCATTGAATGTGTTCATGGTTGAATGAGGTAGATTCTTGGTTGACAAGGCGGTCCAGGGTAATGGGGGGGGTGGGGAGAGGCGAGTGAGAGACAGGAAAGTGTAATTGAGATTTCCTGAATGGGGGAGCAGGCTGGTGTGTCCTGCTCCTAGTTCGTTTGTTGGTGTATGTATTTTTAAAAATCCCAAATCTGATCCCATTGATTGGCAAAACCTGTTGCAGTTTTGTTTCTCACTCTTACACATTTATCTGTTATGACACTTGGCAGTTTTAGTTACAGATGGTGCTAGAATTTTGAACCTGGGTGGCCTTTGAGACTCCAATACAGTTTTGGATTTAAGCATGCAAATGGAGAATTGTGTTCATGTACTTCAAACTGATGTGTGGTTCGGTATTGAGTACTGTTGTTGTGATATTAAAAACTGACTGATATTTTGTACGCAAGCAGTTCTAAGTATTTGCACCAGCCTTTTGACATCCTTTCTGTGTTCTTTCGGGCTAACAACTGTCTGTTGAGTGCTTGATCCTTGTAACTAGATTTCTGCAATTTAAGACTTGTCAACTCAATGGGAGAAGCTTTCTTTTGAATATGATTTGAATGTATAGGGTGAAACAAAGGTTTAGCTAAATGCTGTGTGTGCACCTTTTAATAAATTGTAGAGGGGTGGACAGAAATTCTAGCTGGGCTCGCTGGGGACTTGACCAGTCCTTTGTAGGACGATTTAAGGAAAAAAGCTAAAGGTTAATTAGGCCCCTTATTTAATTTCAGTTATTTTGCTGCCTGATGTCAGAGCAATTGTGATTATTGTTAACTCCGGTAATGATCAAATCTTGATTGAAGAGAAATTTCTCCAGGAACAAACTAGTTCCTCCCTCAAGTAGTTCTTGCATGGCAACAAGTCCTGTTGATAGGCTTCCACTTGTGCAGTAGATCGATTACACTTCCAGGGATTAGATTTCGGTTGTTAATCTGGTGTTACCGTGGCCAGTGGTTTAGGTGAAATTATTTTGAGTTAGACCAGCTAATTGATTCACTGCCCAAAGACATATTCTTGAATGAAAGGCATCGGAAGATGGTACATGATTGTCCCATCAAAGCGCCTTTCTAACTGGTGTTTTGAATAGCCTCAAAGCTGATTGGAGCCAGTAGCAGGGCCATTCTTTTCTCTTCATTGGTACTTTCACAAGTGTAATGATGATTTAAGTTGTTTACAAAGCGACCGTCAGTTCCTCTTGTAAAAGAAATATGCTGCATTCAGATCAATAAAACTGCTTTGTTATGCTGTGGACATGAGAATAATTGTTTTATGCTTGCGATATTTATAAAAAAAGTCTCAATCTCGTAGCATTTCCAGGGTGGGAATTTTTTTTAGAAGTGTCGTTGAGACGTGGGCATCGCTGGAAATGCTGATCCCAACTGTCCGCCCCTAATTTCCCTCAGACTGCAGGGGTAGTACGTCTTCTCTTTGAATACTGGTAACTATTTGATACTGAATAACTTGCCAGCCTATATCAGAAGGGAGTGAAGAGCCACCACATTTCAAAATTGACAGAAGTTTATATCCTAACATAGTCTATGTAATAAATCAAATTTTTATTTATGTAAGGAGTGTGAAACAAATAATCACTGGGTAGTACAGAACTTGGGTATGCTGAAAAAAGAGGTACTGTCAAAGTTTTAGTCTTGTAGTCTTCAAGATAGGCGCAAAATACTCCAAACAAATTTATACTGCATGAGAACTTTCTTTAAAAATGTATTTTATTGCAGACTGTATCAAAACAGATTACAACCCATAAACACCCTGGGAAACATACTTCCCAGCAATCAACTATACAGTCTGTACAGATTTCCTCCCCTTTTTCAGCCCCCCACCCCCGCAATGAACAGCTCCACAAACATGGGGCGGAATTCTCCCACGCCGGGTGGGAGAATCGCCGGGGCGCCGTGCGAGTCCCGTCACGTCGGCTCCTGCACGCGATTCTCTCCCCCCCCCCCCCCACCCCCCCGGCCAGCCGGCGCGGCGAGAATCACGGCTGGCCGCTGGGGGAACGCTGGGGGGGGGCAGCCTGTGGGGGGGGGTGGAGGTGGGTTCCTGCATCGAGGTGGGGCCTTAAAAGGGGAAAACACTCCGGTTTTCACTCCGGCGTTGGGACTTAGTCTCCCGATGGGAGAATTGCGCCCATGGTCACAAACATCCCCCACCTTTTCTCAAACCCCTCTGCAGAGACCCTTAACGCATACTTTATCTTCTCCAATCGCAGGAAGTCGTACTTACTGCATGAGGACTTGATAACCAATCAGCACTGCCTTCTCCTGTAGTACAAATTGTTGTTCCCTTTAGATTTGGGATTCTTGCAAATGTGTCCTGATGAGTGCAAATCAGAAAGCTTCAACAGCATATCTATTTTTTAGCAATACTCAAGCTTGGAACAACCGAAGAACTGAAATCACTTAGGAAAGAATTCAAATGACAATGAATGCTAAGTGATATATTCTGATCTGCATATCCCTTGCACTGTAATCTGTCCGCCATTTTCATCTCGCAAAGCTCCCTGAACTCTCAACCTCAGTCTTTGTTCCCTGTGCCAGTTAGATAGTCCCATCCTGACAGCATTTCATTTCCTTGCACTATTTTAATAAAATATCACTTACTACACTGCTGATGTACGATCTGATCTTGCTTGCTGCTCCAGAGTGGTAAGCTACAACTTGTGTTATTGAGTTGCCAGGCACAGCCATGGTCTTCAGTAAAGGCGATGGGCATGAGCGGTTATGTCCACTGTTGGGGATGAGATGTAGTAAGTCATTATTGTACTGGTTGGTGATGCTTTTGAGGAAAGGAGAGGGACCAAGAAAGTCAGGCTAATTTAAAAAACGTACGTGTACAAAAATGTAAATATGTATTTAATTTCCTTGCTAAAAAGTGTCATTCATGAACATTTCAGTGCTTTGATTGTTATTGAATCGTAGAATAACATGGCATAGAAGGGAGGCCACTTGGCCCATTGGATCTGTGCCAGATCTTTTGAAGAGCAATCTGGTTAATCCCGCTTTACAGATATTTCCCCACATCCCTGCAATTTATTCTTATCCAATTCCTTTTTGAATATTTGACTTTGTCAAGCGATTGAATTGGAACCTAATTCTTTCTTTTCTGTTTTATTTTATTTAAAATTTAGAGTACCCAATTCATTTTTTCCAATTAAGGGGCAATTTGGCGTGACCAATCCACCTACCCTGCACATCTTGGGTTATGGGAGCGAAACCCACGCAGACACGGGGAGGATCTGCAAACTCCACACGGACAGTGACCCAGAGTCGGGACCGAACCTGGGACCTCGGCGCCGTGAGGCAGCAATGCTAACCACTGCGCCACCGAGCTGCCCAGAATTAGAGCCTAATTCTACCAGTCTCTAGAAAGTTCATCTTCCTTTCTTCTGTGCTATTGGTGTTTGTACAGCAATTTCTATAATAATAATAATCGCTTATTGTCACATAGGCTTCAGTGAAGTTACTGTGAAAAGCCCCTTTGTCTTTTTATTAAAGGCCTTTCCAGGATGGCACGGTGGTGCAGTGGTTAGCACTGCTGCCTCACGGCACCGAGGATCCGGGTTCGATTCAGGCCCCCTGGGTCACTGACCATGTGGAGTTTGCACATTCTGCCCGTGTCTGCGTGGGTGTCACCCCCACAACCCAAAGATCTGCAGGGCAGGTGGATTGGCCATGCTAAATTGCCCCTAAATTGGAAATAAAGAATTGGGTACTTTTTTTTAAAAAAAAAGGAAAAAAATATATTAAAGGCCTCTCCATATATTTTTTAAAATAATGGATTTAATTTATTGTCACATGCACCAAGGTGCAGTGAAAAATATTGCTCTGCGTACACTCCAGATAGATCGTTCCATCCATGAAAAAACACAGGACATACAAAATACACAATGTAATACATAGACTCAGGCATCAGGTGAAGCATAGGGAGTGTAGTATTACTCAATAGAGAAGATGTGTGAAGAGATCAGTTATGTTCATAAGATGGTCATTCAGGAGTCTGGTAACAGTAAGGAAGAAGCTGTTTTTGAATCTGTTAGTGCGTGTTCTCTGACTTTTATATCTCGGGTGGGAGGGGTCTTTGATTATGCTGTTCGCTTTCCCAAGGCAGCGGGAGGTGTCAATGGATGGGAGGTGGGTTCGCATGATGGACTACGCTATGTTCACGGCTCTCTGTGGTTTCTTAGTCTTGGGCCGAGCAGTTGTCATACCAGGCTGTGATGCAGGCAGATAGGATGCTTTCTCTGGTGCATCTGTAAAAATCCGTAACAGTCAATGTGGACATGCCAAATTTCCTTAGTTTTCTGAGGAAGTATAAGTGCTGTTGTGCTTTATTGGTCGTAGCGACTATTTGGGTGGACTAGGACAGATTGTTGATGTGCTTACCTAAGAATTTGAAGCTGTCAATCATCTCCATCTCGGCCCCATTGATGCAAACAGGGGTGTGCATGATACTTCGCTTCCTGAAGTCAATGACCAGCTCCTTAGTTTTGCTGTCATTGAGGGAGAGATTGTTGTTGTTACAGCACACCACTAAGTTCTCTATCTCGGGCAGCACGGCGCCGAGGTCCCAGGTTCGATCCCGGCTCTGGGTCACTGTCTGTGTGGAGTTTGCACATTCTCCCTGTGTTGTGTGGGTTTCGCCCCCACAACCCAAAGATGTGTAGGTTAGATGGATTGGCCACACTAAATTGCCCCTTAGTTGGAAAAATGAATTGGGTACTCTAAATTTATTTTAAAAAATGTTCTCTAATCTCTCTCCTGTACTCTGACTCATTGTTAAGCTGGCAATGGATGGCATTTTTCCCTGATCAGGCCGAAAACATGGGATCGGTTGTGCTGGAGCGCCCATACAGCTAATGGGGGGGGTCACCTATATGACCCAGGGCACCAGGTTTACAGCAGGCTGTCAGCGGCATGCGCAGCTGCAAGGCTGCCATGCTGGCTGCGGTAATGGTGTTGCGTACCCGACCACCGTGACCCGCCCAGCGGCACGGCTGTTGGCGAAGTATGGCGGTGCTGGACACTTCCGCACGCCCTCTCTCTCAGCAGTCATCACGCCAGGTTCACGATTTGTGAGAGCACACGTGTACCCCTCTGTCGGGAACTCGGCCCATCGGAGGTGGAGAATAGAGGGCGGGCCCACTAATGATATGCGAACGGTGTTTCCACTACGCGCGTCACATTGACGCCGTTTGAGGAGGCGGAGCATTGTGATTCGCCGTCAAACCGGCGCATGCTATGATTTCAGTGTCGGGAGCTATTCTCCGCCCAATCTCACGCCCCGATTTTGCCGTTGGCCAACCGAGAATCCCGCCCCTTTTCTCTCACTCTTTGCCTTCCACTCTCTCGTGTCATTGAATAGTAAAGCCATCATAACTTTGTTTCGGTGTCAATTTTCAGGTAAATGCACCAGAGGTTGCTTGTTTCTCTGTATCTTCCTCTGCTTCCTTTGTTTACTTTTTCTTTCAGAAGTGCACTGGTCCTTTGCTCAGCCGCACTCTGTGACAAAACATCCCAGTGCCTCAACACGTTTATGCATAGAGGAGCTTTGGCACTCTTCCATGATTCCTTATCAATGACCTGCATGTTGACTTGGAGCCAAATCGCTGTTTTTTCATTGGTACAGAATAAAAATCCTGAAACTTCCTCCCTAACAGCCTAAGGGCAATAAGGGCGGGGCAACAAACGCTGTCCTTGCCAGTGACGTCCACACCTCATGTCTTAAAATAAAATCACCCCATCAAACAATTTAACATACAACTCTTTTTTGCTTGTCCCTGTTGCCTAAAAGGTATCAAAGAGTAAAAGTGAACAAAGGGAGCTCGGATATAGAACCATCTGAATAGCAGAGCATGCTCAAGACTGAGTCATCTATTCCCCATTCTATGTTCAGTTTCATATCCAAAAATGGCCCAAGTTAATTTTCATATGTACAGATTTGATTATGGTGCCAGGTAAACGCATTTCAATAATTTGTCGGAGCATGTTGTCACGACACCCTGGGCTAGTACGCGGTCAATTCCAGCCTCAGTTAACTTGGAGTCACAACACATGTGAAATTAGATTTTATTTAAAATACCCCAGGTCCTTGGTTGAGCCCAATAAACCACAGTCACCAGATTTGTAGTTTTGCAACACAAGTAACCTTTTATTATGTACAGCATTATAGTAAAACAGACAGAAAATGGAACTGACTATGTACCACACGTTTCTAACCTGCCCCACTCTTCTCTGTGTGTACATATTGAAACTGAAAAATGAAAATCGCTTAGTGTCACAAATAGGCTTCAAATGAAGTTACTGTGAAAAGCCCCTAGTCGCCACATTCCGGCACCTGTTCGGGGAGGCTGTTACGGGAATATATTCATATTTATAGATATTCATATTTATAGATAGACAGACACACACAGACAAAAGAACACAGAGGGGATAAGGTGGTGGGAAGGGAAAGAAAATATTCATAAAAATAAAAAGATAAGGATCTCTGATGCACTGGGATGACTTCCAGTTGATGTCTTTCTGAAGTTGAGGTTTTTGTTTTGGTACTTCTTCCTTCTGGGCTTGAGATGGTTTTCTCTGGCAAGGTTGTCTACTTTCTCTCCAGAATCAGCATCATTTCAGGTTTACAGCAAAGGATGTGTCAGGCACTCGCTGCTTTCAGAACAATAGAGCAGGTCTTTCACTTCTGCAAGCAGGAGAGGAGAAAGAATGGTCTAAACACTTTTGCCAGTTCTCTCAGAAAGCATCTCGTAGGACCCAATCGCTGACTGTTGTCAGGCAGAACACTGTCCCTGGCCAACCCACCAGTTCCCAGTTAACCAATTGAACCGACTCCCTCCAAACCTAGTAGCCAAGACCCACTCTGTGCTGAAGAGTGTGGCTTATCCTTTCCAAAATACAAAACCTGGGAACGCAGACTTTGAGTCTTCTGCTTAAAGGCACATCCTGAGTAAGGGCAGAAGGTATTTTTTTTTAGTTAGGGCATCATGATCGGCACAGGCTTGGAGGGCAGAAGGGCCTGTTCCTGTGCGGTACTTTTCTTTGTTTTCTTTGATTATGGGTCCATGACTATAGCACCCCCTCAGTACTGCACCAGACTCTCAGCCTAGACTATATGCTAAATCTCTGGAATCCACACCCTACTGACTGAGGAGAAAGTGATAACCACTCGACCAAGGCTGACATCTAAAAAGGCAAAAGGTCAGGTACCTCTACACCAGCATTAGGTAAATAGGGCTTCAGGCATGTGTATGTGTCGATCCATCATGTTCTGCACATTTTATTTATAACCATTTGACACCTTGAATCATGGTTTATCGGTCAAGGAAGAGATTTGACTGCATCTGGTGGGGTTTGATATGAAGGAAAAAATACAATGGGAGTTCACTTGGAGCTGAGCACTGAAGGAGACACGTGGGAGGATGCTTGTACACTCCGATATGTGGGGGCCCAGAAAGCTCGATTTTTAACATGCTCTGTCCGGGTAAAGCAATATTCTTTGCAAAACATTTCCTCTCGCTGGATGGCCCTTTATCATGTCAGCTATACGATTGGGTTGGATCTTTTCGTGGAACATAGGGAGGAAATGAAGCTTAGAAGGAATACATTGTGCAAACGGGTGAAGAATGGAGGCAGCCACATTAATTTTGCCTTCCCGTGTGTAATGCCAACTATTTCTTTTGTCCCATAGAGCACTTATTCTGTCCTTTGGATGGGGTAAAACAATTGTGGCCATAATGTAGATTCTTCAGCTCTATTTGTTTATCTGTGTAAATATTTCAACAATGCTCACCATTGATTGTGTGCAATAGGTCAGTGGGTAGTACTCTTGCTTCCAGGTCAGTAGATCTCCACTCCAGATGACTTAAGCATTAAAGTGTAGACTGACAATGTCCTGCAGTAAGGAGGCAGTGCTGCACTGTCAGAGGTGCCATCTTTTGGATGAGAAGATTAACCCAAGGCCTCATCTGCTCTCACTTGGGTGCAGGTAATCCCTTGACACTGTTTTGAAGAAGAGTAAAGAATTACCTTGACCAACTTTCACCCCTCAGCCAGCATCACTAAAACAGGTTACCAGGTCATTGTCATATTGCTGTTCATGGAAACCAATTGGCTACTGCGCTTCCTAAACATTGACTAAGGCCCCAAAAGTACTGGCTGTACCAAGCTTTGGGACATTGTGAGATTTTGAAAGGCATTATACAAATGCAAGTCTTTTTTTTTTAATTTAGAGTACCCAATTCATTTTTTTCAATTATGGGACAATTTAGCGTGGCCAATCCACTTACCCTGCACACCTTTGGGTTGTGGGGGCTAAACCCACGCAAACTCGGGGAGAATGTGCAAACCCCGACCCAGATCCGGGATCGAACCTGGGACCTCGGCGCCATGAGGCTGCAATGCTAACCACTGTGCCACCGTGCTGCCCTCAGTCTTTCTTAATGGCACAGTAGGCAAACTGGTTTGTTATTCACAGTAGTGGATATACATGTGATGGACCATATCTTCAGCTGCTTCATCAGAAGCATTCTCGTAGATCTACCATGGGGTTGTTTGCCATTCGTAATTCCTCTGGCAATGAAGCAGTCAATGGCTCCATGTAGCAAGACCTGCACAAATCGAGCCTTGGCCTGAGAAGTGGCAGGGGACATTACAAGAGAGGAAACTCTGCCTGTTGAAGTCATACCAAACACAAAGGAAGATGGTTGTGACTTCTGGAGGCGAAACAACTTCACATTCTGCAGGAGTGTGATACCTCTGAGGAGCTTGTCAGAATGGCGTTCTAGGTCTAATCACCTTGAACTGCTGATCAAAGACCTTCCCTGCAAAATAAAGTCAGAATGCAGCAGCCATATCCGTATGCAGCAATACCCGGACAAAGTTCAGATTCTGGATGATTAAAGTGGCAAGTAATATTCTTGCCGCACAAATGCCAGGCAGTGACCATCTCCAATAAGAGAAAATTCCAAGCATCTCGCCTTAAAGGCACCACTAACCAGAAACTGAACTGGACCAGCTATACAAATTCTTGTGGCTACAAGAACAGGTCAGAGGTTTAAAATTCTACAGTGAGTAACTCATCTCTCAACTCCCCCAAAACCTTCCACCATTTACAAGATGAATGAGGGGGAGGTGGATTATTCTCCATTTGCCTGGATGAGTGCAGCTGCAACAACAACACAGGAAGCTCGTCACTATCCGAGTCAAAGCAAATCAACTGATGGGCCACCACCGTTTCACTTCCTCCATCAAATGGCACAGTGGCAGCAGTATACAACATCTGCGAGATGCACTAGAGCAACTCAGCAAAGCTTCTTCGACGACACTTTCTAAACCCGTGACCACTGCTACCTAGAAGGACAAGGGCAGCAGACACATGGAAACACCAGCATGGAGGTTCCTCTCTGAGCCACTCACCATCCTGACATGGAAATATTTCGGCCGTTTCTTCAATGCCATTGGGTCAAAATATTGGAACTCTCTCCCTAACAGCACTGTTGGTTGTTATGACCGTGAATGCGCGGTCAGTTGCAGCCCCGTGGACCCCGGAGTCCCAATAATTCATGTTTTCCTGAGATCTTTAACCCGTGACTGCTCCAATTAGTTAATGACAGCAAATTTATAAGTACAACATTAACAAAGTGTTTATTTATAACAAGACTGAAAGATGAACATATAAAGGAAATAATTGGAACTATGGTCTACTAGTCTACCTACTCCCAAAACCCTGTCCCACCTTCCACCCAGATACACACAAGACAGACACACGGTAAGGGGAGGAGAAGAATTAAAACAACGGGAATTGAAGGAAAATGTTTGAGATGAATCTTTGCTGCCGTGGTTGTGGCCTCTGCAGGTGCTGGTTTTCTCCGAATGCAACCCTCTGGGGAATGGATTTATTAAGGTCGGTGCAATTCTGACCTCCAACCACCAGATGAAGCCTCCTCCTCCCTGAGATATTACTGGAGCTTTATACCTGAGAATTTTACAGAATGTTCTGTTCAGCTGATATCTGATTATGAAGAATGTTCTCTGTTTGGGTTTTTTCTAGCCATTCAGACTGGATTAAAGTATTACAGACCTGGTGAGAAACTGCTTGCAATCTTTCACTCCAGTAGTTCTCTTCACAGTTCTGACTGCTGTCTGTCTTTTAAATAAGACTAGGAGTTGTTTAAATCGCCGGACAGAGAGAGTGCTTTCCATCTGCTTCCTGGCGGAATCTCTTTTCACAGAACTCAGGACAAAGATTGGAGCTCTTCACTGACCCATCTTTCTTCCGGAAGATTCTGAATGGCTCCACCAATCGCAAGCACCAACAGGATATGGCTCAGAATTTCAAATTCACCAATTGGCTGCTTGCCAAGTCGACCAAACTGACATCATGGGCTCTGCCACAGAACCCAAAGGGGAAGTCCTGGCTAGTCTATTTGACCAGGGGTGTTTCAGTTTGTCTAATGTCTTTTGATTAAGCAACAAAATCTGTGTTGTAGCAACTAGCAAAAAGACTGTAGATTAAAGGCAGTCAGCGGGCATGAATTAAAAAGGAAACACAGAACAGCCAAAGGGTTTACAACAGTCTCCTGACAAGGTAAACCTAGAGTCAGAGAGGTTTACAGCATGAAACCAGACCCTTCAGCCCAAACTGAACTACAGCACATGGACTGCTACGGTTCAAGAAGGCAGCAATGGTGAGTGGCTCAGAGAGGAACCTCCATGCTGTGGTGTTTCCATGTGTCTGCTGCCCTTGTCCTTCTAGGTGGCAGTGGTCACGGGTTTAGAAAGTGTCGTCAAAGGAGCTTTGCTGAGTTGATGTAGTGCATCTCGCAGATGTTGTATACTGCTACCACTGTGCTATGTGATGGAGGAAGTGAAATGGCGGTGGCCCATCCCAAGGGTAATTAGGGATGGGCACTAAATGCTGGCCTTGTCAGTGATTTTACATCCAAAGACTGAATTAAAATACAGCTGATGTACAAAGCACAACCACTGTAGGACCTATCTGAAGTGTAACAATGAGAAATAGTTTAGGTTATCTGGGCCGTACACCATTGCAAGCACCAAATATATGATTTAGTGATGAAGTTATGTCAATGTCATTGATCCAGTAAGCAAGTATTTGAGTCGATGGACAAAAATAATACACTAAAATACCGCATAAGGTGGCTAGCTTGATGTGCAAAACATTTAATTTGGCGTCAATTATATCAGTACAACCTAGACCCACTTATCTGGAGAATAAAAAATTAATTCACGATTGGAGTGCATGGGAAAATGGATAAATTTGATGAAACACAAGGCTGTTACATTTAATTTCAAACAGCACAAGACCACTACTGCCGGCATGTTGTCAGGATCCAGAGCCTTTGATGTGTCTAATGCCTTCCACTGAAATCACATGGTGCGTATGGAATTGGCTGAAGGCTGGCATCGCTTGATGTGAGGGGACCCTAGAGGACGTGGAGATGGATCATCTACTTGCCATTTATGGCCAAGAGAGTTGCAAATGCTTCAGCTTTGCTTTTTTGCACTGACGTGCTCGACTCCTCCAACTTTGAGGATGGGGATGTTTGTGGAAACTCGTCCGGTTAATTGTTTAATTGTCCACAATGATTCATG
The DNA here is from genome assembly GCF_047496885.1 of Scyliorhinus torazame. Taxonomy (NCBI): domain Eukaryota; kingdom Metazoa; phylum Chordata; class Chondrichthyes; order Carcharhiniformes; family Scyliorhinidae; genus Scyliorhinus; species Scyliorhinus torazame. The sequence continues at coordinate 148,667,599 of NC_092718.1, read as the reverse complement.
ACTACATGCGGCAGACTGCAGAACTTTCATCTGATCCATTCTTGTGGGATTGCCTAGCCCTGTCACACTGCTTCTGCTATTTGGCATGCATGCACTGTGTTGCAGCTTCATCAGGTTAGCACCTCATGTTTAGGTATGCTCGGTGCTGCTCCTGGCATGCTCTCCGACACTCCTCATTGAACCTCCTTGATTTAATGGTAATGGTAGAGTGAGGGATGTGAGGTTAGCGATTGTGGTTGAATATAACTGATGGCCCATGGCACCTTATGGATGTCTAGTTTGGAGCTGCTAGATCTGTTCCATATCAATGGGGGTGTCATAGATAATGGTGGGAAGCATAATGGTGGGAAGAGAACGCGTATCCATGAGTATTGTGTGGTGGTTGCGCCTGCTGATATTGTCATGGTTCGATGTATCTGCCTCCTGGATATTAAATCTAGAAGAATGAAACTTGAATGTTCACAAATTGAATTTCTTGATTGAAGAGATATAGCATAGAATCATCATAAGTTTATGGCACAAAAACCTCTGTCTGGACTGTAGGCAGAATAATACTTTTCATTGTACCACAGTGCACGTGACAATAAATCAAATCAGCAAGAGACCACTTGGCCCATCGTGACTGCTGGCTGAAAGGCGAGCTCCCCAGTCTATTCCCACTTTCCTGCATTTGGTCTGTAACCTTGAAAGTTACGCCACTTGAGGTGCGCATCCAAACACCTTTAAATTAGCTGAGGATTTTGACCGCGACTACCCTTTCAGGCAGTGCATTCCAGACCCCCACAACCCACTGGGTGTAAACATTTTCCCTCCTCTCACTTTCTAATCTTTTTACCAATAACTTTAAATCCACCTGTATTATAGTTTGTTGATTTCTAAAAGTTTATCAACGCAAGCTGATTTAACTTTCTGATGTCGATGGGCGTTAATCATTTGAATAAAATTCAGGACATTCCAAATCTAAAATTGGTTGGCATGCCTGTAACGGGTGAAGTAATTGAGGTTCTCATGCATTCAGATGGTTCAGTAATATATCAAACATATTATACTCCAGTGTGAGCAAACCCCTCCACAGTGCTTGAAAAGCCTCTGAAATGTGAGAAGTATAAAGCATCTTTAAGCAATACTCTTCAGACTTACCTCTGATATATCTATTTCCTTTCTTATTGCAGCCTTTCTGGTAATCTGCAAATTAAATTCATTGAAAAATGATCATCTCCTGTAGTCTGAATTTTTAATATTTAAGCATTTGTAATTGATTTTAAAATTCATATATGGCAAAGAATCACAAAGTCAGCTTCGCTGTCAAAACTTCAGTCTTCCTCTCTTGCAGAAGCATTAATGAGACACTTGTCCATTATGTTAGAAGAGAGAATTGAGACCAGTCTAGTGTGGCTGCAGACTGAAGGAGACACAGAATTCTCCTTTTAGTTTCCAAACTGAATCGGTTAATGCAGTAGATGTTTAGTGCCGTGTCTGGAGATGGAGCTGTGCGAATTGATATGAAGCATTCAACACTTGGATACAAATGGAGTGGGAAGTAGACGAGGTGTCTTGAGTGTGCATTTCTGTAGTTATGTCTTTAGATATACTATGTTGATTTACCACTGACTTGCACTTGTACAACCAAGCAGTTCAATTGTAGAGTGTTTGTAGTCGAGGGTTAAATTGACAAGGATTATTTAATGCTTGGGTAAAATGAAGCTGTCACGCTTGTACTGTATATGCTTTGCATATGTTATGAATTGGATCAGACAGAGTTTCATAATAATGTGCTTCAGTCATCATGGTGTTGGCAAGATGAAACAAAATGGACAGGGGCTGCTAGACATTTGTGGACTTTGTGTGGCCAACACCTCCTTCCAGGGCAAACGTTGGTACTAGGTGACATAGCGCTACCCTGAGATCTGACCAGTGGCACGGACTTGACCTGAGAAACACCGGAAGGTGTGATCTGCCCAGCGTCCATCACACCCCCATATCAGAGTGTAGACTGTGATACTGATCACTCACCTATCAGTAGCAGGGTGAAGATGCAACCACGGAAAATACACTAGTCCAAACACAATGACATGCTGCGCATCAACAATCACGTGGGCGGCAAGGTGGCACAGTGGTTAGTACTGCTGCCTCACAGCTCCAGGGTCTCCGGTTCAATTCCAGCGTCAGGTGACTGTGTGGAGTTTGCACTTTTACACAGAATTTACAGTGCAGAAGGAGGCCATTCGGCCCATCGAGTCTACACCGGCTCTCGGATAGAGCACCCTACCCAAGCCCACACGTCCACCCTATTCCCTTAACCCAGTAACCCCACCAAACACTAAGGGCAATTTAGCATGGCCAATCCACCTAACCTGCACGTCTTTGGACTGTGGGAGGAAACCGGAGCACCCGGAGGAAACCCACGCAGACACGGGGAGAACGTGCAGACTCCTCACAGACAGTGACGCAGCAGGGAATCGAACCTGGGACCCTGGCGCTGTGAAGCCACAGTGCTAACCACTTGTGCTACCGTGTTGCCACTTTCTCCTATGGGTTTCCTCCGGGTGCTCCGGTTTCCTCCCACAGTCCAAATATGTGCAGATTAGGTGGACTGGCGATGATAAATTGCCTGTTTTTGTCAAAAAGGTTAGCTTACTGGGTTAAGTGGATAGGATGGAGTTGTGGGCTTCAGCAGAGTGCTCTTTTCACGGGCTGGTGCAGACGCGATGGGCCACATGGCCTCCTTCTGCACTGTAGGGATTTTATGAAATCAGTGCACGAGGGATGTCGCCAAATAGAACAAAGAAAGGTACAGCACAGGAACAGGCCCTTCGGCCCTCCAAGCCTGCGCCGACCATGCTGCCCGCCCAAACTAAAATCTTCTACACTTTTGGGGTTCGTATCCCTCTTCCCATCCTATTCATGTATTTGTCAAGATGCCCCTTAAATGTCACTATCGTCCCTGCTTCCACCACCTCCTCCGGCAGCGAGTTCCAGGCACCCACTACCCTCTGTGTAAAAAATCTTACCTCATACATCTCCTCTAAACCTTGCCCCTCGCACCTTAAACCTATGCCCCTTAGTAATTGACCCCTCTACCCTTGGAAAAATGTCAGAAGCTCTCAGCCAGTCCCTTCCTCCGGAGGCCTGACTGGATAACACTGATAGAGCATGGAAGCTGCTGTGGTCAATCATCTATGAAGCTACAGTTACCAGTTTTGGCAAAGGAAGAAACAGGAACAAAGATTGATTCAAGACTCACCTTGCAGAATTGACTCCTGTCACTGAATTAAAGAGTGCAGGGGCGGCAAAGTGACACAGTGGTTACCACTTCTGCCTCGTAGCTCCAGGGTCCCGGTTCAATTCCGGTCTCGGGTAACTGTCTGTGTGGAGTTCATACTTTCTCCCCGTGTCTCTGTGAGCTTCCTCCGGGCGCTTCGGTTTCCTCCCACAGTCCAAAGATGTGCAGGTTAGGTGGATTGGCCATTCTAAATTGCCCCTTAGTGTCCAAAAGACCAGGCGGGGTTACGGGGACAGGATGGAGGTATGGGCTCAGGTAGGGTCCATGGGCCAGTGCAGACTTGATGGGCCAAATGGCCTCCTTTTGCACTGTAAATTATATGATTCTATGCAGCTCAGCTGATTTTCAACGTGCCTCCCAGCCCTGAAGCATGTTATAGTCTCAAGCTAGCCAAGGCAGTCGTGAAGAAAACAGCAAGGCTCTGCTCTAAAATGTATTGGATCAATCTAGGTGAAGAAATACAATCTGCTAGTGACAGTGGTAACTTTCACGCTGTGCATGACCACATCAAAAGAGGACTTGGCTCCACCAGCAACAAAAATGCTCCTCTGAAACCCGCAGTTTGGGAAGTACTCCGTGTTAGGACCAAACAAGAGGCCTGTTGGGTAGAATTTCCAAAGCAGATGCCAATCCTGAAAGCAAAGAGTCAGCAGAAATCAACCGGCTGCACTGGCAAGAGACAACTTCATGTGTGGCACTTGTGATAGTCTTTGCCTTTCCAGAATCAGCATATTCAGCCATCAAAGGAAGTGCAGTAGATGATTCCATCTGACCCCATCAAATCCTGAGGCTACATTCCATCATCTCTGATTGAGGGATGCCAAGCAAATATTAGTTATTGAGTAACAAAACTCATTGAGTGAGTTCCTGGCCGGAGCCAGTGCAGGATCATTGAAATGATGACCTCCCTCTCTCTCACATTGAGGATATCAATCTGTGAATTTAGATCAAAGCAAATGAGTGGTCTGATATAAGTTCACTTAAACAGAATTACATGTAATTCTAACATGGGCAGCATGGTAGCACAGTGGATAGCTCTGTGGCTTCACAGCGCCAGGGTCCCAGGTTCAATTCCCCGCTGGGTCACTGTCTGTGCGGAGTCTGCACGTTCTCCCCGTGTCTGCATGGGTTTCCTCCGGGTGCTCCGGTTTCCTCCCACAGTCCAAAGGTGTGCAGGTTAGATGGATTGGCCATGATAAATTGCCCTTAGTGACCAAAAAGGGTAGGAGGGGCTATTGGGTTATGGGGATAGGGTGGAAGTGAGGGCTTAAATGGGTCGGTGCAGACTCGATGGGCCGAATGGCCTCCTTCTACACTCTACGTTCTATGTACAGCACAAAAACAGACCAATTGGCTGAAATGGTCCATGTTCCTGCTCCATCTCTCTCCATGCGTACGCCTACCTTCCCCTTAAATGCTTTTGTCTTATTCTCCTTAGCTGCTACTTGTGTTAGCGAGTTCCACAGCTTCTCTTGAATTCCCTATTGACTTTATTAATGACTAATTTTTAATTTTTGTACGATTATATGTTTCCTATCCAGAATTTGAGTGTCTTTGCATTTTATTTTTTTGCCAGCCTTCTAAACATCGCCTGGATTAAATTCATAATTGGCTGGGGGTTGGCATAGCATTGAGTATAAAACAGTAACACCACACTATTAAACTGGTGTGTGTAATTGTAAAGCATGCCTGCTTTTGATGAAGTACCACCCAGTGTAAGCTGTGGAGCGCTGTCAGGGTGAATGACTGCATGCACTCTGTCTGCTTTTGATTGTTCACTATTGATGTGTTAGAGTTAATATACGATTAGCTATGACTAACGGCGTGACTTGTTAGAAACCTGGGAGCTACACCATTTTAAGATGAGCGATTATTTCTGAAAGTTTGTGTGCTCTGTCTTTTTCCAGTAAACTCCATCACACGTTTTGTAGATCCGAGCTCAAGGTGGTTCATTTTCACTGCCCGCAAGTTATTTAGTTTCAGGTGTCAAATCTCACTCTATCCCACTTTATTTTTAAAAAGCTGCTTGACGGAGGAGGAAATCTAAGAACATAGGAATTGCTGGATGAAAAAAGACCACGGTCCACCTGGTTTGCTGCCTGCATTCCTGGGAGTCACATGATGCAGCAATAATGAAATTGTTGGCTAATCATTGTAATCAGTCTTGAGCAGTTATTTACAATGGGCCTGGGCATGACTCGACAGAAACTCCAGTGGTGGAGAGCTTTAGGAATCATAAGTGCAAAGGCACCTGTTCCTCTCGAACAATCCAGAAAGTAAATGAAACTGCGATTATTTATTTAGTGATGATTATCCATCCCTCTTGAATAATCTAATCTTTATTAGTGTCACAAGTAGGCTTACATTACCATTGTGTGATGAATGATAACTGTATAACTGTACCTTTAATATGATGATCCCTTTAAGACCGGGTTTGGAACCCTGGGGGACTCCGCCTCCGCCCCCCCCCAGGGAACTGTATATAAGATAATGTTCAGTGGGCAGCGTGCAGTGAGCTCGCGTCTCGGCAGCTGTCTGGTTCTCTGCTAACTAAAGCCTCTGAATTATCAATCTTCTCTCTCGAGTCGTAATTCAGGGTATCTCACATTGCAATGAAGTTACTGTGGAAATCCCCTCGTCGCCACATTCCGGTGCCTGTTCGGGTACACTGAGAATTCAGAATGTTCAATTCACCTAACAGCACGTCTTTCGGGATTTGTGGGAGGAAACCGGACCCCCCGGAGGAAACCCACGCAGACATGGGGAGAATGCAGATTCCACACAGACAGTGACCCAAGCGGGAATCGAACCTGGGACCTTGGTGTTGTGAAGCGACAGTGCTAACCACTGTGCAACCATGCCACCTTCATCTGTTGCTTTAAGAATGTATCTATGTAAAGCCTGTGAGATCTTGAAGGAGGACAAGTTTTTAAATTAGTTTTTAAGTTGGATTTTTTTGCAAAACAAGGAATTTGCATTTAGATAGCAATTTTGAGGAGGACTGAAGTGATGTGCAGCCAATAAAGTGCCTCTGAAGTGTAGTCCCTGTAACAATGTAGAAAACTTGTCAGCCAATTAATGCGCAGCAAGGTCCTGCAAACAGCAATGAAATAAATAATCAGATCATTTTTTGAAATTAGTAGAGGAGAAAGTGCTGTTCTGGACATGATAATTGCCTGCTCCTCAAATAGTGCTGTGATATATTTTACACATAGCTGAGATAGCAGATTCTCGATTTGCGTTTCTGAAAGATGTGCTTTTGGCAGTGTTGCACGCCTCTGTACTGCACTGGAATATCAGTTTAGATTCTGGAGTTGGACTTTTGATCCGGCCGAGAATGATGCCACTGAGCCAAGACTGACACCTGTTAATTGATTTCTGCTTTTCTGCGCCTGCACATTTAATTCCAGTGTGAATGTAATGGGTATTCTGTGAAGAAATGTTGATTTTAGGCTGCAAAAAAGTGAACTTGGAATGTACAGTGGACACAGTGGAGAAAATTTATAACCCAATCATATTAGCAGTTGACACTTTAAGACAATGAATGTTCTTACTGTAACACTTTCATTTGCTTTCTTATAGGCATTCGCTCAGTTTGATGCGGAGGGAGATGGCACAGTTGCCGTGGAGAACATGTTGGAGTCATTGAAAACTTCTGGCGGTGCCAATCTGCAGGGAGAGTTGAGTCATGTAATTCGACAACTACAGGGGTGCTCCCTAACTCCAGGTAGGAATATTGATTACTCAATTTCAGTAATTGCAAGCTGGAATACCACTTCTTCTGTGAAGACAGACTTAATTGACATTTCTGATATTTTGTGAATATTTCTTATACCTTTGCCTCTAAGGGACCATTGTTTGCTTTAGCTTCTGACCCCCTCTTTATATACTTGCAAAACCCTTACAAAATTGGCCAGTTTATTATCATATTCTGTGATTCTCTTTTGTTAAATCAAGTATTGGCTACCCATTGCTGGTTTCTAAAACACACCCAACCATCATACATACTATGGGCTTAAGTAGGGTCCTCTTTCCAAGGGCCGGTGCAGACCCGATGGGCTGCTTTAGCACACTGGGCTAAATCGCTGGCTTTTAAAGCAGACCAAGGCAGCCCAGCAGCACGGTTCAATTCCCGTACCAGCCTCCCTGAACAGGCGCCGGATGTGGCGACTAGGGGCTTTTCACAGTAACTTCATTTGAAGCCTATTTGTGACAATAAGCGATTTTCTTTTCATTTTCATTTCATTTCAGTACTGTAAATTCTATGATTCATTTATTCTTTGCAGCATTATACGCCTCTTCTTTTATTCTAATATTATCCTTACTTCCCTCATCAGCCATGGGTGAATCTTTCTGATGAGTTTTTGTTCTTTTAATAAAATGTATTTTAGTTGAATATTTTTAATTGTTCTTGAAATGTTTCCCATTATTAACTTGTTGCCATACATTTTAGTCAATTTACCCTCGCAATCTCTCCCCTTATAATTATGAAATTATCTTTTTATAAGTTTAAGATTCTTGTTTGGGACTGGAGTATGTCGCTTTCAAACTTAATATTGAATTCAATCGTGTTATGATCACTTTTTTGCCAGAGGATCTTTAACTATGAGCTTACTAGTAAAAGGTGCCTCATTACACAATTCTAGATTTAAAATATCCATATCCCTACTTGGTTCCACAACATGTTGTTATGAAAACATTCTACATACTCCTCTTCTAGACTGCCTTTGCTAATTTGATTTGTTCAGTCTAGATGAAGATTAAAGTCCTGACGGTTATTACATTGTCTTTTGTATTTTTATTTCTTGCTTAATGCCGTGTTCATTGGTATAACCACTGTTAGCAGGCCAGCGGACTGCTCTGCCCTGCATTTTCTGACCCTGTAATTCCTAACCTCTACCTATACTTCCTGATCTTTTGAACCAAGATCCTTTCTCACTAATGTCATCCTTTACTCTCCTGGCTACTTCTCCTTTTCCATTCCGACTATCTTTTTAGTCACTCTCCTGTGTGCTGCAGTTTTATATTCATATCAGTGCTAGCTTTATTTTTTATATTTCCTTCCTAATTTCTGAGGCACTGCTCTATAAATGTTGGCACGCTGTTCAATGTCCAGGCATTGTAGTCAAACATGGGCACTTCTACATGCACATGCTTGCCAGTAAAGGTTGCTGGAACCCTAGCTGGTACTGGTTCTCCCCTATTGCAGTGATGCTGAGGCCCATTGTCTTGGCTAAGCTTAGCAACCCTTGTACAGACTTGGAACTCCAGTTGGGGCTGAGATCAATGTGTAATTAATTCCAGTGATTTTTTTCAAATCGACCTGTTTGTGCTTGAGACCTGATCTTTCTTTGTTATGCTATTATGGAACACCTTTTATCATGATCACATACGCCAGTTTAGCTGCCACTATGCCATTACGTTTAGTTGGGCCTTTAGAGAATCTAAATTTTATTGAACTGACCAAAAGAGCATTCACCAAGCTTCAGCTATTTATGGTAAACCATCTTGGTGGTCTAGTATCAGGCACCTGGACTAAGTGACCAGTCCATTTTGGATGTGCCTTTATTATTGTCACCCTTTACGATTGGGTAACATGGTGGGGTAGTGGTAATTAATAATAATAATCGCTTATTGTCACAAGTAGGCTTCAACGAAGTTACTGTGAAAAGCCCCTAGTCGCCACATTCCGGTCTTCTCCAGAGGCCCCCAACATCACGGATGTCAATCTTCAGCCAATACGATTCACTCCAAGTGATAGCAAGAAACGGCTGAAGGCACTGGATATTGCGAAGGCTAAGGGCAATAGTACCGAAGTCTTGTGCTCCAGAACTTGCTGCACTCCTAACCATGCAATTCCAGTACAACTACACCACTGACATCTACCCGGCAATGTAGAAAATTGCTGAGCACCTTCGGTCAGTGTGCATTCAGGACCCCAGGAAAATTGCCCAGGTGTGGCCTGTGCACAAGAAACAGGA